>NC_142937.1:60197120-60207120 GCF_046866305.1 Octopus bimaculoides | reverse complement strand
GGAGATAGGGTAAGTGGGGCTTTTCTCAGAATTTAAGGTTTAAGGTCCAAATAAATCTCAAATCAACACACACACGCGCGCGCGCATTGTGTTTCACATTTGTAGACGCATATGTTCAACAAAAGTCGATATGTGGTTTTTAATGAAGTATCTCATATCGATTAGAATATTGTTTAATTGTTTAGAATCACAAACGTTTCGATGTAAACTTGACATTTTCAACAGAAATTGAATTGTTATTTATAAAAAGCAGAAATTGAATGTTTACTCTTTTACTTGTTTCAGTCTTTTGACTGTGGCCATGCTGGAGCACCGCCTTTAGTCGAGCAACTCGACCCTAGGACTTATTCTTTGGAAGCCTAGTACTTATTCTATTGGTCTCTTTTGCCGAACCGTTAAGTTACGGGGACGTAAACATACCAGCATCGGTTGTCAAGCGATGTTGGGGGGACAAACACAAACACACAAACACATACATATATATATATATATACATATATATACGACGAGCTTCTTTCAGTTTCCGTCTACCAAATCCACTCACAAGGCTTTGGTCGGCCCGAGGCTATAGTAGAAGACACTTGCCCAAGATGCCACGCAGTGAGACTGAACACGGAACCATGTGGTTGGTAAGCAAGCTACTTACCACACAGCCAAAAAAAACTCGCCAAAAGTTCAATTCAGTTCATATTTGTAGAGCTGTAGACATAAATTGCCATTTGAAATATCTTTTATTATATTAAATGAAAACTTGAGAAAATTTACTTGGATCTTGTAAAAATTCTTTCAACGACTTCAGATTCTCACCGGATATTTTTTTTTTTCAAGTTTTCTACAGCGATGTAACTTCTTTATTATCAATTTCCAGAAAAAATGAATGTAGTTTTCGTCATTTGCATGCAAAACTATAAATAATCTGGTGAAAATTTGAAATACTTCAAGTGGCTGTGGAATGAATTTAACAAGATCCATATGCAGTAAATAGAACCTCGGCTTTCGAACAATTCTGATCACGAATAAAACGTACTTTATCTCCTGTCTTTCTCATATTCATTTAATACAGTAGTACCTCAGTTTACGAATGCCTCTGATCACGAATAAATATATCTATATCTATCTGTGTATAATATATAAAGCACGATTTATTCGCGATCAGAGCTGTTCGAAAACCGAGGTACAACTGTACTTGCCTAAATGCAGCAATTTTAATTGATTCAAATCTATATAGCACCAGCATCTTTTAGTTTCACACAATTACTTTTGTAAAAGCATACCTAGATACTTACAGAGAGGTTTTACTCCATAAACTTGAAAAAGGGAGAAGAGGATATTTGTTAAAGTTTGATCTATTTTAAATTATAAAGACAGTTTTATCATTATATATTCGTTTATATAAATCAAAGTGAAAAAAGTGTAACAAATATATCTTACTCTCGATTTTAAATGTTTCTGCTATAGTTTCTACTATTTTGGGAATGGTGGTAAATCGATCACATCTATTCCCTAGCGTAGCCAGAGTGTGTGCCGCCCGGGGAGGCCCTTCCCTCCCCCCCCCCACGATCCCACAAAAAACACATTGCCTACAGCAGACCTAAAAGTGGTGCTCCTTTAAAAGTGCCGGATCTAGTCTTTTTCATTCGCAAAATATGCATTTTCTAAAAGGAAGTAAAAAAATCTGAAAATCGGCTATAATAATGCAGCCTTCCAGTCTCATTGCTTTGAAGGTAGATGTTGTGGTGAAAAAAAAAATGGAGAAATAAGTTACAGAGGTTTAAAAACCGGAAAAAACTGGGTATTTTTAGTCAATAACGTGACAAAAATTTTCTGCGTTTAGCGGAGTGGTGTCAACTTTAAGGTTGTGTCCTGTGAATTTTTTTTAGTTTAGCATCTTACCTGTTAATTGTAGGTTCCTAAATAAACAGAAATACCTAATAAAATCAACATGTATCATCTTATTGTTTCTTTTGTCTCTTCATTGATTGTATGCTATTATCATTTAAAAAAAATTGTTTTATTAATATATTTGTCTGCATGTGTTTACTTTATGCGTACTTCAGTATTATGTATAACTGCCATGTATTTATGTAGATCATTAATATATAAGTGCATGTGTGTGTGTGCGCGCGTGCGTGAGTGTGTGTGTGTGTGTATACGTGCGTTTGTGTGTGTGAGTGTGTGTGATGTGGTGTGGTGTGGTGTGGTGAGGTGTGTGTGTGTGTATGTGTGTGTGTGTGTGTGTGTGTGAAAAGGGGGCATCTGTCTCCAAAATTCCAAAGTTGAGTAACGTTTTTATGCTCTGATTTCTAAACTACGATAAGAATAACACTGGTCAACAGAGAATTTGTCCCAAAGATAAGAATACTTGTATCTTGTATGTTTTTGCGTGCAGAATTCAAAAATAATGTCAAATAATCTGTATCAGCCACAGTTTCTCAGTTCCACGATATCTCTCTCAGTTCCTGTTACGTGGGCTAAATTTCAGTTAAGCTGATAAAATATGAAGCTAACGGTTTAAGAAATACTCCTAATTTAAATGTTTATGAATAGAATTATCCTAGTGAAATCGTAAATCCAGCTATCTGAGTCATTGAGTCCCCAAAATATATGAAATGAAAAATATGTAAAAGTACTAAGTGTGAAACAACAGCGGCACAGGCACCAGTGAATCACAACACGACGCGCGGTTGTCATGGTAACAAGCTATTAATTCTACGCTGTCTGTTGAGTGGCTAAAATTACCCAAATTTTCCAACTTTAATTCCAAATAACATCAGATTCTTTAATTTACGCGATAAAGTAATTGGATGATCGTAATCAAAATTCAGAGTTGCATCGATACACCAAAATTGAAAGCAATCTGAGCAAAATTAAGCGGGGCTCATTTTGCGAATGAGAAAGACTAGATCCAAAGTGCCACGCTAGTGCATCTATGATAGTGTGTAACTGGTATCTATTTCATCGACCCCCGAAAGGATGAAAGACAAAATCGACCTCGACGGAATTTGAACTCAGAACGTAAACACGGGCGATACTCTGGATTTGAATTTTTAATAAAGCGTTAAACAGTGTGGAAGACAGATATTAGTTTCAAGTTTTGACACAAAGCCAGCAAGTTCGTGGGGAAGGGATTAGAAGGGATTAGTCGATTGCATCGACTAAAAACATGAAAAGCAAAAATCAACCGGAGCGGAATTTGAACTCAGAACGTGAAGACGATCGAAATGCCGCTAAGCATTTTGTCCGGCGAGCTAACGATTCCGCCAGCTCGCTACCCTATGAACGATTCATATTAGCCATTCAAAAAGACACAGATATTGTTAGTTTCACTTAAACATCTATTGTATTTTTGAATGCACTTTGTATGTGTCTTTCATGCTCTAAAAGTTTTAGTTTCAACACATAGTCTCAGATCAAATCATTTGTCTGGCAATGTACACCTCCGAAACAATGAAAATCTTTTCAAAGAAATATATTTTTCAGAAGTTTGAAATATAAATTTTGATACAAAGTTTCCGCTTTGGAAACTTAACGCTTTTTTCTTTCTTTTATCAATAGCAAATTTATATTTATTCAGTGACATTCAGTGATATTTAATCGATATCACGAGGAGAAAGAGACGGATTACATACATCAGAACATTGATTTTTATGTATGCCTTAAGTTCATAAATATAACTCGTAAAAATATGATAAATTAAATACCTAAATATATTTCTTTCTACTATATGCGCAAGGCCTGAAATTTCGGGAGATGAGGATAGACGATTACATTGATCCCAGTACTCAACCGACACTTATTTTTATCGACCCCGAATGGATGAAAGGCAATGTCTTTGGCAGAATTTGAACTCAGAATGTAAAGACGGACGAAATGCCGCTCAGCATTTTCCCCGGCGTGCTAATGATTCTGCCAGCTCGACACCTTAAGATATCTAAATATATTAAAATACTTGACAGTGAAAAGAAAACTTTTTGGAGAAGTGAAGATATAATTACCACATTTGATAGCCCATAAGATGCACTTTAAGCTACTGTCATCCCTAACGCACAACATTAAGGCTAATTTAATGCAGACACTCTCTTGTACCTACTCTAACTCAGCAATAATATTTACTTGAAAGTAAGGCTGTGGGTCGGCAGAATCGTTAGCACGCTGGATGAAATGCTTAGCAGTATTTCGCCCGTTGCTACGTTCTGAGTTCAAATTCCGCCGAGGTTGACTTTGCTTTTCATTCTTTCGGAGTCGATAGATTAAATACCAGTGAAACACTGGAGTCGATATAATCGACTTAATCTGTTAGTCCCCTCCCCCAAATTTCAAACCTTGTGCCTTTAGTAGAAATAATTATTATGACTAAGGGGGCGAGCTGGCAGAATCGTTAGCACGCCGGGCGAAATGCTTAGCGAGATTTCGTCCGTCTTTATGTTTTGAGTTCAAATTCTGCCAGGTCGCCGAGGGATAATATTTATCCCCACTTAAATGTGGATGTTTTTTTTTTTTTTGTAATAGAACAATAAGTAAAGTTTGTTGTAATAGAATATCCACGTTTAATTGGAGATAAACATCACCTCTCATTCATATTTAAATCTCATTCATTATTTGCATTCATTTTTATATCTTAGGATGTATGACATACCTTGCATTAATGGAGGAAGTGTCACTGTATTGAAATTATTATTCTGTCGTTCCAGTTGTTTTACATCTTCTGTTTTGTTTCTCAATTGAAATGTATTCAACATCCTCATTCATTTTCAAAATGAGTGAATTTTATTTTCAAGGGAAATAACCCCGTTATTTATGTGTAAGAGTTATCTTCCTTGCTTCAATAGTTCTTTAGCTGATACTGGATTAGTTTTAGGCTTGGAATCTCCGTTATTCAGAGAAGAAAAAGATGATGATGACGGTGACAGTTACGACATGACCCAGCAACAAGTTGTTCAAATAGTTAAGAAAGAAAAGAAGAAAGAAAATAGGAGCAAAATTTTTTCTTCATTGAAAAAAAATGTTAAATAACGATTGACTTCATTCTAAGAATAAATATTATATATATATATATATGGGAGAATGTACAAAAAAAAAAAAAAAAGAAACAACAGACGAGGACAGTTGGTGTAAACAACAAAAGGATGTATTAGTTTGACGCTCGGGAATACAGTAAGTCTTTAACGTTTCGAGCTACGCTCTTCAACAGAAAGAATACGGAGAAAACAAGGAGAAAAACACGGAGAAAAAAAATTGAATGGTGTTTGGTCAACGATATACATACATACATACATGGCCGCAGTCAAATGACTGAAACAAGTAAAAGATAAATTATATATATATATATATATATATATATATATATATATATATATGTGTGTGTGTGTGTGTGTGTGTGTGTGTATACATACATGCACACACACACACACACACACACACACACACACACACACACACACACACACACACACAACAGGGGGTGAAACAATAAGAAACTCAACTGCTGTAGCTATAGAGAGTCTCTACGTAGTCGATCGGACTGCTAGAAACAGTAACCAAATCTCGTTTAAGTAGCGCACCTCTGTGTTAAGTAACTGAAGGTGACACTAGTTAATTTACTTCTAAATACCTCTAATTTGACACGGAAGAGATGGCTGAAAGGTCTTTTTGATTAAGGTTTGCTGGACTAGGGTTGAACTACCGCTAAAGTAAAAGGAAGTAATAAATGATAATAAAACTAATAATAATGATAATGATTTCAAATTCCGGCATAAGCCCAGCAATTTCGAGGGAGGATATAAATCGATGACATCGATCGCAATGTTCAACTGGTATTCATTTTATTGAGTCTGAAAGGCAAAGTCGACCTCGAGGGCATATGAACACAGAACATAAAGACGGACGAAGTCCGGCATACTAACTTTTCTTATTTCTTTATTACCTACAAGGGGCTAAACATAGAGGGGACAAACAAGGACAGACAAAGGGATTACATCGACCCCAGTACACAACTGGTACTTAATTTATCGACCCCGAAAGGATGAAAGGCAAAGTCGACCTCGGCGGAATTTGAACTCAGAACGTAACGGCAGACGAAATACCGCTAAGCATTTCGCCCCGCGTGCTAACGTTTCTGTCAGCTCGCCGCATTAATGGTACTACTACTACTACTACTACTACTACTACTACTACAACTACTACTACTACTACTACTACTACTACTACTAGTAGTAGTAGTAGTAGTGGAGAAACACGACCGAAGATTACTCGAAGAAAGCGTCACAAAACCTGAATCATCTGACAACGTGGGCAGGTGCTTTTCCTCAGCTTGTCTTCCTACCAGCAGAAACACGTTCAGATCAGCGCCTTAAACACATCATCTTCTCAACTCTTAGCCACTTTTCAGAAAATTAATGAGAGGGAGTGGGTGAGCACTGCTGTCTGTCTGTCTGCTGTCTGTTTGTCTGATTGTCTGTCTGTCTGTCTGTCTGTCTGTCTGTCTGACTGACTGTCTGTCTGTCTGACTGTCTGTCTTTCTGCCTCTCTCCTTCTCTCTCTCTCTTTCTCCCCCCTCTCTCTTCGCCCACCCTCACTTTCCTTTTCTATTGGGACTTGAAAAATATTGAGAGAGCTTGACCGAAGAGGAAGGTATCTGGTCTCATCCACTATACAACCTCTTTTGCCTTAGCCACCAGAAAGAAGAGCACTGCTTATCCTTCCTGAAAAAGAAAGAAAGAAACGAGGCTGGTGGGCCACATTCTCTCGATGGTTGGTAGACGGATCCCTCCCATCTGCGATAATAAATGTTCGTAAAACTACATGATTCAGTAATGCAGGGACACTGAAAGACTGCGTCCAGTGTGGTTTCGTTACTTTCCGTACATCTCGAACAGGGTCAACTGACATCCCCGCCCCGTGCCTGTTAAGTTTGTCTCGAACTGAAAATACTCTCACGGACTCCGGCAGCACTGCTAGACAAAGGATTTATGGGCCGAAAGTTCCTCGGCACAGACCAACCAATTGGTTCATATCGACTCCTAAAGTTCCACCAAGATCGTCTGGTAGACGATGGTAATCGCCTGACAAACATTTCAGATGCTAAGTGTCGAGTCTTGGTTTTCGTATGACTTAGGATTGCAGCTCTGCCAGGGAGACGAGTTGTGGAAAGATGTGCCTGACAAAAGGCGCCCACACCTGCTCACTGTCTTGGGATATCTGAAGACACTGCAGCCTATTTCTGAGTGAGGCTGGCCACCCTATTCGTTACTTCGTCTTAGTTCCTGTCCATCTGGAGGGCCAAACCAAGCTGGGCATCCAGCAGTTTAATCTGTTCGTTTGTCCAGTCACCTACGGCATTGTTTGGCAGCATAGACTTACTTCTCCAGGTGCCAAGCTGCAAACTCTCCGACTTGTCGGATTTGCCTTCATTTCTGTCAACGCTTCGTATTCCTTTAACACAGTGCCGATCACCTCCACTTCCATGGTATCGACATCATTACGATGACATCATATCCACATGTTGACACTACCCATTCAAGAGTCCTAAACTTCGTTTGTAATATTCTAACTTCAGCCTGTACATTTAGAAAAGATGAGAGAGGACGCACTGATAGGCGGACTACCGAGCAAGTTAGATTGAAAGCGAGTTCGGAACTACCTATTTTTAGAACTGATACTTTATCTTATTGAGTCCGGAGGGATAAAAAGTAAAGTTGACTTCAGCGAGATAAGAAGAATCAAATACTAAAGATTTCAAGTCTTTTCTTTATCTTAAGTTATCGAAACTAAATATCGGAGTGGATAGTTTATTTAAAAAAAATCAAACCAGAATGTTTTATAAGGATTTGGGGTAAAACACTGAAGTACTCTATTCAGTATCGTTTCTACTCCTCTTACTGCTGATAATAGGGACTATCAGAAGTGCGAATCAGAATTTTCTGGGCTAGAAAATGTACCTAGATTTTGGCAATAGATACTAGATTTTTCTGTGCAAATATACCTTGCAGCTGGCATTAAGTATTAGGTTTTCTATGAAAGGTACCTAACTGTTGGCAATGGATACCAGACGTTTCTGTGCAAAGGTACCTGCTGGCAATAGTTACTAAACCTCTAATGTGCAAATGTACCGATATATTAGCAACAAATTTCAGATTGTTCTTGGTTGCGAAATGTACCACACTTTTGGCATTAAATACCAACCATTTCTAGGAAAGATACCAAGTTGTTGCCAGTAAGTATCAGTTTTTTTGCGGGTCTGAGAAATGTACCTAGCTTTTGGCATTAGGTACCAAACATTTTGGGAAAGTACTTAGCTACTGAGAATAGGTACCAGACTTTTCTGGGTTGGGAATGGTACCTAACTTTTGGTTATAGATATCAGATTTTTCTGCATACAGGTACCTAGATGTTGACAGAAGATACAAGGTTTTCTGTGCAAACTAACCAAGACCTTGCAATTAGGTGTCAGACATTCTGAGGGCTGGAAACGGATCCTAGTATTTGAGATTATGTATCAGGTTGTGTAACCCAGAATATGTGAAAAAAAAAACCCTGGAAAAGAAAGGGACCTTACTGACAACAACACCGAATGAGATACTCGGTATTACTTACCTTAAAATGAGTTGAACAACTGTACATCACACCGGTTCGAAATGTTGCTCTAACAGCATTATACAATGACTAGGAAAAAGAAGTTGGTTTCACGAGTTTATTTGTTCAGTAACAAAAACCAATGATTACAAACGATAATCGAAAAAGTCGTTCTGTTTCTTATTTTTCTGTTACAAATACATATTGAATCATTCTATAAATTAGATAAAAGAACTTCTTGACCATATGAACAGATCAGAGTGCAGACACCGGTGATAACTGATTTAATTTAAGTCTAAGCTCTTATGTCAATGACTTCATGCCAAAATTTCCTACAAATTCACTGCTAAAATTTTATACTTTAGGTTTTACGATTTAACATACTTTAATAATTATTTCTACCTGAAATTTGTGTCTGGGAGCGACTCAGTTACACCAAACCCAGTACTCAGCTGGTACTTATATCTATTGACTTCGGAAAGGATGAAAAGCAAAGTTCTACTTCGGTGAACTCAGGACGTATAGCCGGAAGCAATATTGCTAAGCATTTTGTCCGGCGTGGTAACAATTTTACTAGCTCGCCGTTTTCTACTATGCGTTAATAAAGTATCATTTTCCAGTTGATTTTGTAGTAAATAATTTTATTGATTTATTACAAGATAAGAGTACGAAAAAAAATATCAGCAATAAATATGACTGAAACAAGTAGAAGAAATCTGTGAAAGGTATCTTATTTCATTTAGAGGGCACTGACCGACTGTTATGTACCTATAAAATACAGAAGTTGTGAGAGCAGCTCTGAATTTAAACGTGAAATCGGTTTGTAGGCATCTCTCGGCCCAGAGATGAAATTATGGAAACGACTGAAGTTCATACGTCAGCAGTTGCCGACAAGAAAACTGACTTGCAGTATTTCAGATATTCATGAAATACGTTAACTTCTGGACTACAGAAGCTCTTTTAACTCATGTCCCAGGAGCGTATTTGAAGTTTGGAACCCACTGCGAAGATTCTTAGCACAATAATATCATTTCATTTACTTTAAAGTAGTGAAAAAAAAAAAAGAAAAAAGAAAAAAGAAAAAATGAAAAACGAAAATAAAAAGATGTCAATATCTTTGGCAGGGCTTAATAGAAAACCAAATAACTTTGATTTAATCCTCTTGCAGAATCTTACGACCTTCACCCAATGACATCCACGAAATAAATCTAGTGCATCTTGCTTGTCTTAATTCAGTTCATAGAAATGATGAAATTTCAATGGAATTTATAGCTTGGTTACATCATGGAAAACTTCCACCCACCAACCAGTATTTCACATCCACACCTATCTAATTTATTTCATCTGTTCTGTGTCTTTACTTTCTTCTCAATAACTTCTCTTAGTTGCATCTGTCGCTCTGTCTCTCTGTCTCCGTCTCTCTCTCTAC
>NC_142937.1:60184620-60187120 GCF_046866305.1 Octopus bimaculoides | reverse complement strand
CTTTCAGGCTCTGTTTATGCCTTATATATACATTTTGCCTTATATATATATATATATATATATATATATATATATATATATATATATATATATTTTAGAAGTAAGGACGCTGCACAGTGAGAAAATAAGAAAATAAGAAAAATAAAACCCTTCGAGAAATCCAACACGCTGCTTAATTCCAGATCAGAAATTTTTATAAGGGGTGAACACATAGACAAGTTTCTTTTGTCGAAATGGATGTTACCATTCGCTCCGGATTGAGTTGCTGTCTTTCAGACTTTGACGTATTTTTTGTTGTTTTGTTCTATACCAGCTTTATTTAATTTTGGTTTCTGCAATTAGGGAGGACGGGTATCCGTTTCTGTGTTCTCGTTCCATTTTTTGCATCAACCTTCTTCGCGTTTTTTTTTTCCAGTTTTCTTCTTCTTATTTTCTCACTGTCTAGCATCTTTATTTACAAAGGAAATTAATGTTTCATCAAAAATCATATATTTTCGGACCCATGCATCAATGGGATACTATTGAAGAGCGTTATTACCTTTCGTTTAGAAATAAAGGCTTCTAATTAAGTATTAGGGACTTATCTAGGAATGAGACAATGACTATCGGAAATAAATCCGATGGGAACGTAGGTTTTATACGTGTCCTCGACTGTCTTTTTATATCCACGCAATAAGCCTATCCTTTTCCATATTGCCATGTCAGTTTTGGAGAAACTCTTAATATTTGTGATGATCTCCCCTCCTCGTATGGCGCTGGTCTCATTTGTCAGTTGGTAATTACAACACATCATCTAGAGGTGGAGATGATTTTAATAAGTCAGGACTTTATGTTGTATGCTATTTGATATGTCTGCATTTGTCTATGTTGTTCATATACATAACTCTAGCTACTCTGCGTTATTTCTCGTAACTAGTTTTTGTTTCATTTGTATAAATATATACATATGCATGTCAGAACACTCTTAGTGCTATTGATAACATAACTCAGTATAACGTGCCGCGTAATCGGGCCATCGGTGACTAAATTGGCAATCCTGCCAATCCCGTTTGGTAAAGAGGGTGGCCTTCGTTAGAGATCCTGCAGAACGAAAAACAAAACTTTTCAAAGGACAGATGAACTCAGCTGAGTCAATCGGCATTCGACAGCCGAAAGTGAGAGACCCACTAGTCTTCGTTTAGACATCCTTTCAGGACAGTAGTTCTGAACCGGAGTCCATATGACTGCTGGTAGTAGACCCCCTTCGGTCATGAATGACCATGGGATTGCACTTAGAAAGTCCCCATCCGAGGCACAAGTCCCGGCAAGGTTGTTTATGGAAGACCAGCAGTCACCAATTCATACCAGCCTCCCCTCTCCACGCCAAGGATGTTATCCAAAGAAAAGGTAAAGGCCGATACAGCTTGGCTCCAGTGACGTTGCAACTCATTTCTACAGCTGAACGAGCTGGAACAACGCGAAATAAAGTGTCTTGCACAAGAACACAACGCTCCGCTCAGTCCTCACATGATTGTGAGCGCGAAGCTCTAATCACTAAGCCATGCGCCATCACGTTAATATTTTAGTGGTTAATGAGAAAATTTTGCTTTAGATGTGTTTATTGCAAAAAATAACTAGGTTTACATAGTTCAACTGAAACATGTTCTCTCAGAAGTGCTATTGCAAGCCTATACAAGTGAATGTGTGAGAAGTAAAACAGGAATTTTGAACGATATATCTATAAAACTAGTTTTCAAATATCAACTGGAGATGAGGACCACTACAGTAAAACAATAGTCCAGGTGGTCCATAGGTAAATGATGGTTGCGAACTACTCCTTTAGGAGAAGGAGATTTGGAATAACGCCTGCCTTGTTATGAAACCGAAGATCTTGTTCTTTATTTCTACACCATTTGGTTTAGTGGGTGAGTCTTAGTGGTATTGTGCAAGCTGTTATTGACTTAATATTTCAGCACGGGTAAGGCGGCGAGCTGGCAGAAACGTTAGGGGTGAACTGGCAGAATAATGTTATCAATAAAGAATTATGTAATCAATAAGGCGGTGAGCTGGCAGAAACGTTAGCACACCGGACGAAATGCTTAGCGGTATTTCGTCTGTCGTTACGTTCTGAGTTCAAATTCCGCCGAGGTCGACTTTGCCTTTCATCCTTTCGGGGGTCGATTAAATAAGTACCAGTTACGCACTGAGATCAACATAATCGACTTAATCCGTTTGTCTGTCCTTGTTTGTTCCCTCTGTGTATAGCCCCTAGTGGGCAGTAAAGAAATAGGTATTTCGTCTGCCGCTACGTTCTGAGTTCAAATTCCGCCGAGGTCGACTTTGCCTTTCATCCTTTCGGGGTCGATTAAATAAGTACCAGTTACGCACTGAGATCAATACAATCGACTTAATCCGTTTGTCTGTCCTTGTTTGTCCCCTCTATGTTTAGCCCCTTGTGGGCAATAAAGAAATAAGAAACGTTAGCACACCGGACGAAATGCTTAGTGATATTTCGCCTGTC
>NC_142937.1:60159620-60169620 GCF_046866305.1 Octopus bimaculoides | reverse complement strand
TTTGCTTCCCAGCCACATGATCTCGGGTTCAGTCCCACTACGTGGCAATTTTGTCAGCTGTCGTCCACTATAGCCCCGAGCTGACCAAAGACTTGTGAGTGGATTTGATTGACGGAAACTAAAAGCAGTCTGTATCTCCCACTATCGCTTCACAATCGGTATTGGTTTGTTTACGTCCCTGGAACTTAGTGGTTTTGCCATAAGAGACCGATAGACTAAGTACCAGGCTTAAAAAAAAAATGAATACTTGACTAAACTCTTCACGGCGGTACCCCAAATTGGTTGCAATCCAATGACTGAAACAAGCAAAAGATAAAGTATAAAAGATAAAAGAATAAACCCAAATTAACAGGATCTGCATTGGCAATTAACCGATCAATTTTAATTACATTTGATGATAAATAGTTCAGAGTTTTCAAAAGTAATGCAATTAACCTAATTCTTCTCTCATCCAATATGCAATTAAAGGGAGTCAACTTGATATTTAGTTTGAAATTTATTCGTAAATTTGTTGTTGTTTCCTTTTTTGTTTTGTATAAAGTCGGCCATGGTGGAGTAGACTTGTAATCAAAAGCGTTCCATCCGTGACTATCCCATCTTTATTTAGATACAGTGCAACATAAGATCACATTATTCAATGACTTTTCATTTTACAAAGACTTTTTGTTCGGCGCACCGATTCTGCAATTCCCCTTGGTATACACTCTCACACAAAAGATTGAGTACTACTTATAACACACACACACACACACACACACACACACACACACACACACACACACACAGACGCATATATAGCCTAGCGATTGTGTGCGTGTGCATGAGTATATCAGTACATCGACTGTGCGTGCGTGTGTGTGTGTGTGTGTGTATAATATATATATATATTATACACACACATACACACACTCACACACACACACACACACACACACACACACACATATATATATATATAATATATATGAAGAGCGATAGAGAGAGAGAGAGGAGGGTGAGAGAGAAGAGGGAAGAAAGAGACAGACAAATAGACAAACAGAGAAAAAGAGAGAAAAAGAGAGATTTGCGTGGCCTGCTAAATAGTTAATTAATCTTATACGGCTTCTGTAACACACCGCTAATGTAACATAGCATGTGTTGAAAGTATCAAGTTAATACTATAATCCAATAAACCTATCTTTATGATCGATTCATTCAAATTATCTTTCTGAGAAGTTATTCGTTTCATACATAAACTTGTCAGTGAATAATTTAGTATAACTAATCTGTTAATGTGGAAATTCTAATGAACAAGAGTATTGAATAGTTTGGACAATACAGTACCTCATGCATTAGTAGGAGTTCTAAATGTGTCGGAGACAACTTTGCACTTTATCCCTCCACGATTCCATAACTGGTACTCCGTCGGTTACGACGACAAGGGTTCCGGTTGATCCGATGAACGGAACTGCCTACTCGTGAAATTAACGTACAAATGGTTGAGGGGAGATGCAGCGCGAGTTACAACTCATTTTTGCCAGCTGAGCAAGGTAAAATAAAGTGTGGACTGGAGCAAAGTGAAATAAAGAGTGTTGCTCAAATACACAACGCGTTGTCCGGTATCGAACTCACGTTCTTACGAACGCGAGTCGAATATCCTAACCATTTAGCCACGCGCCTTCCAAGATTCGATAAACGGGGAAACAAATATAGCTAATCGCTGGCACAATTCTTATAGAAATAGTTAAACTGTATTTCATAACTTCTCGGAAGTCGTGTGTCCTAGTAGATGCTCAGAAGATCGTGGTTTCGATTCCTAGACCAGTGGTGCATTGTGTTCTTGAGTAAAACACTTCATTTCACGTTCTTCTGCTTTTGAAGCGCCTTTGCCGCTCGAAACATTACATACGACCCATTGCCTCGTCGCCGTAAACTTGTCGAAGCATGTTCAATGTTTCTGTAGCAGACTTCTAAAGTTTAACGCAAAATTCCACGTTGGCTCTTTGTTCCAACTTCTTGTCCATGGCAAAAATCACGTACTCCAGCATACACGTGATCACGCGAAGTAAACACAGCGACGTCACTCGGCACACTACCTCATGAAGGTCAATGCTAGCTCTCACTGCGCACGAAACATGTGTGCTGCCATTTGTTGGCGCGCTACAGAACTATTCTGGAAACTTTTTGATGCTACCTCGTAGTTTCAGTTCACCCAGCTGTAAATGGGTAACACTGCAACGGACTGGTGGCCCGTTCAGTGGGAGTGTTGACCTACACTACCTGGCCAATGTAGTAGCATCATTCCAAAGGTGCAACAATACACAGAAGCGCATTGTGGCCAGCGGTGTATAACAACATCCGACAGTTTGGTCAATACAGTGACACAGTAACATAACTTCCCATTTCCTTTCCCTCATTATCTTGTGCCCGCTTGCACTGCTGAAAGAAACCGAAGCTCATTAATAATGTGAGTAACATTAATGAATTTCATACTTTGGTTTCGGTTCTAGATTGAAAATATTTAATGCTTAGTTGCTCTTGGAAATGTCAAGCACATTACAACTTGCCATTTCCAAAATTTTGAAATGTGTGTAAGGTAAAGTTTCCTTCTCGTGTCATGCCGACTCATAAAGGCGAGTTTCCCGGTTTCCATGGCGTATATATTCTTCACCTGGACGGGAGGCCAGTCCGTCGCAGGATTACTCATTTTTGCCAGCTGAGTGGACTTGAGCAACGTGAAACGAAGTGTTTTGCTCAAGAGCATAACGCGTCGTTCGGTCCAGGAATCGAAACCACAATCTAACCATGAAGCCACACGCCTCCACAATCTTTGTGTGTAATCCAAAGCAATCAATTGCAAGGCTGTGGCGAGTATTTTTGTTACTGATGTTTGTTGTTTAGCCATAGATCAACTCTGATCATGCAGAATAATGATCAAAAAGGCTTCCTGTCGCGATCAAACTGTTTTTTTTTAAAATTCAAACATACAATGACTCGTCCTATATTATTCAGTGTATTCTTCGTTCCCTTAAGACAGTATACTGCGATTTAATAGAGCTTTAGGTGCTATTTTTAGCTGGTCAGGCAACCAAATAGAAGCTGCACAGTTTGACTTTCAGTGCTTCGAGATACGCAGTTAGAAAATTGAATTAGTTCACGTTCTTTCAAAAGTTCATAAATTTTTATGACGTCACTGATATACATGTATATATATATATATATATATATATATATATATATATGTATATATATATATATATATATATATATATATATATATATATATATGGGTACAGGACGTCACCAATTGTAAACAACATAAAGTGTGAAAACAAGCGAGTTAAATACGCAAACAACGAGAGAAAAATACCTGAAAACAGAACAAGTAACACAAAGAACGAGCTTTCATTAGTTGTCGGCTGCCTATCTATTATTTAGATAACTCTACACGAGAGTTATCTAAATAAATCCTTTTATTAATATAAATATGACCTCAATAATATATATATAAATATATAAACTATGGAAAACGTCTTGATTTATCTAGAACGACCTGTATTCCAACACGGCCAACTCTATGTGGCCCTTAACCACGGAAAACGAAAGGAAAATGTCAGTGTTTCTGAAGGGCACCCAGTCAACTAAGAATGTTGTCATCAAAAGCATTCTTTTGAACAAACTGTAACAGCGTAAACATGACAACATATTAATTCCGACTTCAGAAAATGAAAGGAAAAGGAAAAGCTAAGACGCCTAAGAATAATTTCTTTCAAATTTTTTAAAATAAAACCAGTTTTTCCTCAACTTTTCAACATTTTAAGCAGAAAAATCTTTCAGAACAAGCAGTCCAACTTTCATAGATATACGGAAAAAGGAATTTTGAAGTGGAATGATTGGACAGCTCTTAGTGAAAAATGACTTGATACTTTCTTTATGAAAATACTTGATAACAATACTGCGAAAATTGTTTCCATCAATTTGACGTTTACGCAAAATAACAATTCCTTTTGCATTTTTGTAGAAGTGTGCACATATGCCTTAAATAAATGCTGTTACTGGAGTTCAAGTTTACCCCGGGTCACAAATAGTCTAGTATATATATATATATATATATATATATATATATGGGAGAGGTTAAAGGAACTGAAGTTCTCCTCCCTAGAGAGAAGGTGTGAAAGTGTGCAGTGATATAAATATGGAAGATTCTGGAAGATCTAGCTCCTAACTGGAACCGAAAGCTATATCAACCATCGAAGTGAACGGCACTGCATACTACCAAAGATCCGTTTTCTCCATCTTGAATAAGAACCCGGGACTGTAACAGCTTGGGGTCCAAGGATCCACAACTATTCAACATTCACTGAAACAACCTCAGAGATTTGTGAGGGGTTCATATGTGAGGTGTTCATATGGACAAATTTTGATCTAAGATACTCACTTATGATGAACTCACATCGGAGCAGTAGGCACAAAGAAGAGCTGCTCCGTCCAACTCACTACATCACCAGAAACTGTACAGAAAAAAACCCAAACACATAGAAAGGCGGTGCTCCAACATGGCTTCATTCACTAGCTGAAAACAGTAAAAAATAAAAGATATGTAATCGCACACAGGCATAATTTATAAATCCACACACACACACACATATTTCGTTTCGAATTTGTGTGAATGTATATAGAATAATATATCAGTTGAATAAATTTAAAACATAGTCTGGTTTTCACGTTTTTTATTATGGTGTTTTAACAAAATTAGCGTTTTCATGCACAGTGTACTCACCAGATTTCAAATATAAGAGAAGAAAAAAATGGAGAATGGGATGTTAATTGTTTATTATTAATAACAAATTAATCATCATCCCTTACACCTGTTTCAATTAATACTCAATAAATATTAAATCTATATGACCTGAGTATAATATCTTCAGCCTGCTATAATGAATCCATAAACAAATATAAAACATCCAAGGGTATATCTTTTTGCTTCTGAAGATATGCTCAAGTCATATAAATTTAATATTTACTTAATATTTACCGAGTATTAATTGAAGCAGCTGTAAGTGAAGATGATTAATTTGTTGATAATAATAAACTTCCCAGTCTCCATTTTCTTTTCTTCTTTTATATGAATATAAACTATTATATATATATATATATATATATATATATATATGACGTGACGACTGCTCCATCTTGACAGACGATAGCCATCCCATCAACAATCCACACATATCATCACGCAGTACAATCCCTCCGTTGGTGAGCCCTCAAGTGACTTTGAAGTCCGGCTGCTGAGCGACAAGGTCTACAGCACAGATGACAAATATTCAGGCCTCTCGATCCTTGCCCGCTGGTATCTGATTCTAAGGAAACGCTTCTGTGAGCCAGCATATGTCTCTTAAGTCCAGGTATTGTTTTACAAACCTTGTGACATATGCCACAGGTCGCAGAAGGCGGTTGGTATTTAGGGTGTCTGGAATTTCTACCCTCATGTGTTTTCATGTAATTCACATATCCTGCTTTTGACAGAAGAACGCGATCACACACAATACACATCCTATACTCTCCATTGTTTACAATTTTTCCCTTTCGACAGGCCCGCTTAAGCTCAAGTTGCTGAAACATCTTTTCCTCCCAGACATCACAGCCCGTCCTGACAACAGCTCTCCACTTGCTTCGATCCAGAACATCTCCTTCCCAATCACTTTCATACATATCTAGTTTTTTTAGGTTTTGTTTAATGCAATCTTTATACCTCTTTCTCGGTTTCTGCCGCGGTCGCTCACCAGAGCTGAGCTCACCATAAAATAAGCGCTTCGGCAAACGATCATCCTTCATTCTAATTACATGCCCAGTCCATCTCATTTGGGCCAGGATAATATGTTTTTCAATTGAGCTACAGTGCGCCCTGCGCAAAACCTCTGTATCTGCTACGAAACTCTTCCATTTTACTCCTAAGATGCGTCTTAGACACTTTTGATGAAACCTTTCTAGCATCCTTACATGACGCTTGTAAGTGGTCCATGTTTCGCCCGAATAAAGAAGTGCAGTCAATACACATGCTTTGTAGATGCTGATTTTTGTCTTCAGAGAGATATCTCTATCAGCCCATACTCGCTTTTCAAGCTTTCCAAATAAATGCAGCACTTCCCTTCGCTATTCGATAGTATATTTCTGCATCAAGACCACCGTCCCTTGACAGTGTGGTTCCAAGGTAAACAAAGGTGTCAATGACTTCTAATCTTGTTCCGTTCACAAAGATGTTTGGTTCAGTATATATTTGTCCAGGTGTGGGAGTAAACATTACCTTGGTTTTTCTCAGACTTACTGTGAGTCCAAAATATGTACATGCAGTGGAAAATGTATCCATTAAATGTTGCATATCTTCCTCTGTGTGTGCCAGCAAGTCAGCATCATCAGCATAAAGCAATTCTCTGACAAGTACTCTGAAAACCTTTGCCTTACAGTTAAACCTGGTCAGATTAAATATGCTTCCAGATGTCCGGAATCTAATTCCGATTCCCCTGTTACAATCGTCAAATGCATACCAAAGCAATGTGGCAAAATATATAGAGAAAAGTGTAAGGGCAGGAATATCTCCCTGTTTTACACCGTTGTCCACTGAAAATTCATCAGATAGATTACCATTAAAAACTACCTGAGCTTTCATGTTGCTGTGCAATTTCTCGAAGTGGCTCACAAAATGTGTCGGGCAACCAAGTTTGCACAAAAACAATCCACAGTGCGTCCCTGTTTACCGTGTCAAATGCCTTAGTTAGATCTATAAAAGCCTGGTATAGTGGCATTTGTTCCTCTAAACATTTCTCCTGAACCTGCCTTGCAGAAAATATCATATCCATCGTCCCCCGCTCGGGCCTCAAACCACACTGTTCCTCAGGAATCACATGTGGACACACATTCTCCATGAGACGTTCTAACATGATCCTCAAAAGTATCTTCCCAGTATGTGCCAGGAGAGTTATTCCTCTGGAATTACCACACGCACTGATTTGGGTCCCTTGCCTTTGTATATAGGGATTAGAATGCCGTTTATCCATTCCTGTGGCACAGAGGATTCAGTCCAAACTTGACACATCAGGCTATGAATTTCGGAGGAGATGTGATCCCCACCTGCTTTCAGAATTTCAGCTGGAATACCATCCAGCCCAGGAGCTTTGTTGGATCTCAGTTTCCGTATTGCCAGTTTTACTTCTTCAATGGAAAGCGCATCGTCCATGTGTTGCATTATCACTCTTTGGGGGATATTATTTATCACATCCATGTTCACTACCGATGGATTATGGAAAAGTTCCGCAAAATGCTCCCTCCATCTGCTCATTATTCCAGGAGGATCCTTAATAACCTCATTTCCGTCTAGTTAAAAAAAAAAAAGAATAGCATGAAAGTGATCTTTATCAATATGAAGAACATATCTAACATCGTAACCAGGCGGATTGCAAGTATGTTACAGCTACACCAACAAAGAGAAAACATACATGTAAATTTTGCAGTATATAGCCTATTTTACCAAAGAAAATTCCTCCGAATGATGCACAAAATAACGTGCTGATATATTTTCCAACCACAGCATAACCTACTACGTATCTTTTACGAAAAACATATTCAAAAACTACCCTGTCACCACCAAATGTAGAACATCACAGCACTTACCAAACACATTTGGAAATCGAAGGAAGCTGGTAAAAGGAATATTAACACATAAACAAGCATAGACAAAGCAACATCGTGCAGAAACGGATCCCCATCAGCTGTTATACTTCGAGCATACAAAACGTCATGAATCTAATTTTCATCACCAAATCTGACATCAGAGGTCAAAAATGTTCAGGGTCGAATTTACCATTTCTCTGTTCACTTTTCTGGTTCTTTTTATTTTATGTAAGTTTCCTTTCTTTCTTCTTTTTGCTCCTTTTCGTACTGTCGTCGTCACTTTTCGTGTTCTTTTCACATTCTACTTTCACTTTCGTTCGTTACTGTTCATAATAAGAATTAATTTCACCTCTCTGTATGTATGTATATTCATATGTGTGTAAGCGTGTGTGTGCATATGTGTGTGTAAGTCTATGTATGCATGTAGTGTGTGTGATATGTATGTATGCGTATGTGTAAATGTGTAATTTTAGCAGTGAAGTAATGTAAAAGACTATAAATATTAAATTCCTCTCACATATATGCATATGCACACACATACACGCTCACTCACGCAAACATCCACACATTTTATGTACACACATACACACACACACATATATATGTATATACACATACATGCATACATTCATACATATATGTTCATAGATATATGAATATATACGTGTATATATATATATATATATATATATATATATATATATATATATATATATATATATATATATATATATATATATATATATATATATATATGTATAATTTTATATAAGTCTTTGTATATGTACAATCACATCTTTACGACAAGAAAATAAATATAAAGCAACAAATAATAAATTGATTTTAGTATCAGGGTTAGAAGGCATTTAGCTTGTAAAAAAAAAAGTGTTTATGATGATGTTACTGTGATTGATTTCCTTACAATTTGCTAGCTCTGTCTATTTAGCAAACAACACTTTGTGTCAATGTCTCCTTTTTGCCGGGCAAAAAGCAAAAAGAAAAGGCTTTTTAAAACCCCATTTTGTTGACACTACTCAGTGAAATTATCGGTTGATAGTGGAAGAAAGCCCTTTGGGTAGAACGTATTTCATTGGGATAATAGCTTTCATTGGATTGGCTGACACGATTAGACTTGTCTTGAGTATTTCAAACTAACATAGTCTAAAACACTCTACGTAGTATTACCCTCGTTGCTGTAGTCGTTATTGTTGCAGTTGCTGTTGGTGTTGTAGTTGTCGCTGTATTTGTTATTGTTGCTCTTGTTGTTGTTGGTTAGTGCAAGATGAATGCTGATTAGGTAAACCAATGATCAAAAGAATTCCAGCCCTGATAATCCTGAATTTCTTCTTTTATTATTTTGTGCTTTTTTTTTTAAATGCAGACATAATGTAATACAGACTATATTATCCAATGTGTCCCTTTCTTTTTTTTACGACAACATGCAATATGAGGAAGATTTGGCTGTTACTTCTAACAGAGCGAGTGACCACGTTAAAACTCCCTGTGATAAATTTGATGTCCATCTATCCATTCATCCATCTTCTCCGCCCATTATTCTTGGAATGATTGTGGAGGGTAGAATCCCCAGGCACCTCTGCCTTACGGTTTTATCAGAAGCAATGGTCATTAGACTTTCTGGCTGGATTCCTAAGCGTGACCAACTGAGGCTACAGAAATTATCGAACCATCTTGTCTTTGTCTGCTCCTAAGCCTCCTGCCAGTTGGCTTGGCTCGAATAATGCGTCTTGCAATACTTTCCTGCGACATTCTAATCCCATGTCCGTAGTACCGGAGTTGTTTTCTTCCAATGAGGAGAAGTAGTGGTTCGAACTGGAAGGACTCCCTGATCTCAGTGAAACGCATCCTGTTACCATTGGAAACAATATTAACGACAACAATAATATTGGTTTAAAATTTTAGTACAAGGACAGGAATTTCGGGAAGGGGTAAATCGATTACATCGATCTTAGTGCTCAACTGGTACTTATTTTATAGACCCTCGAAAGGATGAAAGACAAAGTCGAGCCCGGTGGCATTTGAACTCACAACGTAAAGTAGAAGAAATGCTGCTAAGCACTTTTTCCGGCATGTAACGATTCTGACAGCTCACCGCCTTACAGCAACACCGTGAATAATATTGCTTTCAAATGCTGGCAGCAATTTCGAGAGAGAGGGTTAAGTAGATTACACCGACCCCAGTGGTCAACTGGTACTCATTTTATCGACCCCAAAAGGATGTAAGACAAAGTCGACCTTGGTGGAATCTGAAGTCAGAAAGTAATGACAGACAAAATGCCGCTACACATTTTATCTGGCGTGCTATCGATTCTTTTCTTCTCTAGGAACAAGG
>NC_142937.1:60134620-60154620 GCF_046866305.1 Octopus bimaculoides | reverse complement strand
TTGAAATATGACCAAGAAACTTTATCTTCTTGTTAATATTTCCACTATTCTTCAATGGATTCAGTCTGCTCGAAAATGTTTTACAGAAGCTATCAGTGGCTACTTAGCAAGACAAAGCAAGAAAAACAAATGTTTCGATTTTCTAAAAGAAACTGAAATAGTTAATTGTGAAGATATTGAGATAGCTGTATTATATGTAATTCACGGAGCATTAAAAAGCTAACAAATAAATTAAAAATATAATAATAGGAATCAGGCGACGAGGAAAACAACCCCCTCGCACAAAAAAAGGTGTTAGTGTGGGTGTGTGGTGTGCTAAGAAGTTTGCATCCCAACCACATGGTTCCGGGTTCAGTCCCACTGCATGGCAACCTGTGCAAGTGTCTTCTACTATAGCTTGGGACTGATCAAAGCGTTGTGAGTGGATTTGGTAGACGGAGACTGAAAGAAGCCCGTCGTATATAATATATATGTGTGTGTGTCTTTGAATCGTGTTTTGTCCCCAACACCGCTTGATGACTGTGTTGGTTTGTTTACGTCAGCGTAACATAGCGATCGGCCAGAGACAGAGATAAAATAAGTATCAAGCATACAAAAAAAAAAAAAAAAGCAATGAGGTCGATTCGATTCATTCGACTAAAATTCTTCAATGCAGCGTTCCGGCAAGGTCGCTGTCTGATGAGTGAAACAAGTAAGCAATTAAAAAAAATAAAAAGATATTTTGATCAATGACAATATTTTATCTATTTGGACAAACATGCGAGACAACTCATTACACCGAAGACTTCACGGTGGTGGGGAACAAACACACACATACACGATATACATACGACAGGCTTTCAGTCTCCGCCTACCAAATTCATTTACAAGATTTTCGACTGTCCCGGGCTATAATAGAAGACACTTGCTCAAAGAGACAGGTAATGGGACTGAACCGGGAATCAAGGTGGTTGAGAAGCAAACTTCGTACCACGCAGCCACTGAGATATCACCTGCAGGAATCTTTTGTTATACAATTTATATATATGTGTGTGTGTATGTGTGTGTGTGTGTGTGTGTGTGTGTGTGAGTGAGTGTGTGCGTGCGCGCGTGCGTAGTGTGTGTGGTTAGAGCGTCGGACTTACAATCATGAGGTAGTGAGTTCGATTCCCGGACAAAGCCGTGTGTTGTGTTCTTGAGCAAAACACTTTATTTCCCGTTGGGCCAGTTCACTCAGATGTAGAAATGAGTTGTGATGTCACTGTGCCGAGCTGTAACGGCCTTTGCCTTTCCCTTGGATAAAATCAGTGGTGTGGAGAGGGAAGGATGGTATACCTGGTCGACTGCAGGCTTCCCATAAACACTCTTGTCCGGACTTGTGCCTCGGAGGGTAACTTTCTAACTGCAATCCCATGGTCATTCATGACCGAAGGGGTCTTTTGTATATATATATATATATATATATATATACATATAATAAGGGTAAAAAATTGAATATTAATTTGATTAATATCAATTTAAACCAGTGGCGTGGCACATTGAAAAAATCTGAAGATTCAGAAAAATTATATTACATACATATAAGAGGGATGGCCACTAAGTGGACATCCAATATGCTAGATTTAGACCCCATAAGGTCTGACCACTAAAAAAAGATTGTTCTCAAGAAAATTCAGCAAGCGCCAGAACCTAAGCGAGCAAGACAAATGAAAAGATACAAAATATAATGATTAGGCACATAGCAGGTTTCATTCTTACCACTTACATGTTTAATAAGGGTAACAAAATGAATATTAATTGAAAAAATCTGAAGATTCAGAAAAATTATATTATATACATATAAGAGGGATGACAACTAAGTGGACATCCATTATGCTAGATGTAGACCCCATATGATCCGACCACTAAGAAAAGATTGTTTTCAAGAAAATTCAGCAAACGCCAGAACGTAAGCGAGCAAGACAAATGAAAGGATACAAAATATAATGATTAGTCACATAGCAGGTTTCATTGTTACCACTTACATATTTACATACGTAAATGTACGCAATTCATCAATGTGACTGTCATAGTAAAATATATAATCTGCAGAACTATACACGAGATGTCCACACGAGATTGAACAGGCATATAGTTTTGCCAAATATATTTGGGGGCATATTTCAAATGTCTTCGTTTTGGTGCGCCAAAAACTGGAAATAATTCTGCAGAAAATTATTTTCTGCAGTGAATCCTGCCGGTTAGAGAACATGGCTATTTAAATTTAAAAAATAATAAGGGTAAAAAATTGAATATATACGCCTAAATATAATTGGCAAAACTATATGCATGTTTAATCTCACGTGGACGTCTCGTCTATAGTTCTGCAAATTATATTTTGCTATGATGGTCACACTGATGAATTGCGGATATTTACGTATGTAAATATGCAAGTGGTAACAATGAAAGAGATACAGTTCGTCCATTCTACTCTTCGTTCTTTCGTTCTCGCTCTCTCACATTTCCTGGCCTTCTATTCATGCTCACTTTCCCTCCTCTTGCACTTCACTGTGTCACTTTCATTTTTCTTGCCCCTCCTTAATTCTTCTATCCCTCTGCTTCTACCTCTCTCTCTTCTCTCCCCACGTAACCTGTGTTCGGTCAAGCCTGACTTTTCTTTCTTGGTTCTACTACCATCTGTGCAACATCTATATTCCTCCCTGTGCTTGTTAAATCCTATGTCCCTGCCGTAAGGCTTTACTTCCACACGCACCAGCTTTAATTTAATTCGTCCTTAGTCGAAAGACACCTGTTGTTATGTCTTGTTAATTGCATTTGTATTTGTGTAACATTTCTCCGTTCTTTTTTCGTTCTTGTTTTCGTATACATTCGCTGCTTTCTCCCAAGAATTCTAATGCTCTTAGCTTAGTTTTTCCTTGGGGCTGGCCAAATTGGAGCAATCTCGAGTATAACCAGCCAAAATTGCAAAGATGATCTGGAACTCGACTGAGGATAGAAAACTACGGATGACCCGTCCTTGTTTTCTTTGTATTGTCTGTCTGGATGTTTTGCGTTCTTGTTCCATTTTAGTATTTTTTTATATATAAAGTATAGCGGCGTACGTACACTTTGGTCTCGCTCTCTCTCTCTCTCTCTCTCTCTCTCTCCACACACACACACACATATCTAAATTAAATTACATGTTTTACAAAACAGCTACTAACAGTTTCATGATTTTGAGAAAAGGAGATGAAGATCTTGGTTTTCTTACTATTCTTTCTTATTGTGCCAATTTTGCATTAACCTTCGAGTTTTTCATCTCCATTTTGTCTCATGCTTTCTGACAGAACAGCGTCCTGATTTCTAAACGTATCTAACGCTATGCGCTGAACATGAAAGATTGCTCGGAGCTACATGGCAAATTAGTGCATCGCTAAAACATGAAATTATTAGTAGCCCTCTTGTAAATTGTGTACTTTAACTGATGTTTATCCTTCACTGGATAGAGTACTGTTTATTTTACTACTTAGACCGGAGCAGTAAACTATATATATATGCATATATATATATATATATATATATATATATATATATATGGCAAATGAGAAAATGGAGAGGATAATCAATTGACAAACATCAGCCTGTAAACATTCATTTATATCTATTTATTAATTGATTACAATCATATTCTTTTATTCTTTTACTCTTTTACTTGTTTCAGTCTTTTTGACTGCGGCCATGCTGGAGCACCGCCTTTAGTCGAGCAAATCGACCCCAGGACTTGTTCTTTAGAAGCCTAGTACTTATTCTATCGATCGCTTTTGCCGAACCGCTAAGTTACGGGGACGTAAACACACCAGCATCGGTTGTCAAGCGATGATAGGGGGGACAAACACACACATACATATATATATATACATATATACGACAGGCTTCTTTCAGTTTCCGTCTACCAAATCCACTCACAAGGCTTTGGTCGGCCCGAGGCTATAGTAGAAGACACTTGCCCAAGATGCCACGCAGTGGGACTGAACCCGGGACTATGTGGTTGGTAAGCTAGCTACTTACCACACAGCCACTCCTATAAGTAATTAAAATAAACAAATGAAATAAGCAAATAAACAAGTAAGTTAATAAATAAAAAAAAAATAAATGAATAAGAATAAATGAGTGAACAAATACTAAGCACTTACAACTGTTTTTACTATGAGGTTGCCCAATCTGCCAAGTTTTCTACGTCACACCAGTAATATGCAGGGATTATACAAAGGTTGAACAAACATTGGACAGGGGTTGGACAATGCGAGGAAGTAAGATAAAATAATAAAATAAAATAATAACATAATAGAAATACGTTATTTACATTATTTACATTTGACGGATATTTGTCCTCATCTTGTTTGTTTCGGCCGATATACCCTCCAGCCTTCATCAGGTGTCTTGGGGAAATTTCGAACATGGGTTCTCATTTCTAAGGTATTTTTCGATGTTGTTGTTATTGTTATTATTACTATTATTATTATTATTATTATTATTATTATTATTATTATTATTATTATTCAGGTCACTGCCTGGAATCGAACTCGGAATCTTGGAGTTAGTATCCCGCTCTCTTAACCACTACGCCATATGCCCGTGGCTATACATAATTCCTCATGTCTTAAACATAGAACTGTATAATAGAAATAGTAAGGAATGGTGAAAACGTCAATTCCCAAGGTGATATCCATAAGCCATGGGATTACATCTTATGGTAAAGAAAGTCACTTCCAGGAGTAATTTCCACAGGTTATGGGAGTTACATAGTATTCCAATTTTACTGGGAGAAATAGCGAGGGTAAGACGTTGTGGAGTGAGTTTAATGGGATGGTCCATATCACAGGGGTCAAAAGTTAGAGGCTAACTCCTATTTAATAGGGCAACATAAAAGGAATTGACAAAGTTAACTTAGTGTGAACTTGTTTGGGGAAATCAATATAGAATTATATCAATGAACGAATAATTGCTTGTAAATTTGAAATTATAACTTAGATCTATCAATAACGGAATAATATTTCCTAAATCTTACTTTAGTGCATAATTTCTCTCTGCATTTTAATACGTTAATGTACTAATCGGCTCCTCACTCTGCTAGAGTTCAGAAGTGTTTATCTTTCCACTAATTGCTTCGTTCTTTATTTTTCTCGCACAGATAATTACTTGTAAATTTCATATATATCTTAAATATATTCATTAAAAAATACTATATCTATAACCGTAAGTACTATCCATCGCCCACTCATTAAGTGAGACAATTCATTCCTTCGATATTTTTATTTTTTGTTTTTACTTGTCTTGTATTTTATTGTTAGATTTAACGGACCTGAACAACGCCATAGTTTTCAAATATTAGCGGACCAATTAAGTTGTAGGGTTAACTTTGGCCTCACCCTATTCTTCATAGGGGTATTAGGATGAGGACTTTGTTAATAAGTAATAAGCAATAACATCGCACTAAGGTTTTACCCAAATTATTCGTTCATTGATATACTTCTGTATTGATTTCCCCAAACAAGTTCACATTAAGTTAACTTTGTCAATTCCTTTTATGTTGCTCTATTAAATAGCAGTTAGCCTTTAACTTCTGGCCCCTGTGATATGGATCATCCCATGAAACTCACTCCATAACGTCTTACCCTCGCTATTTCCCCCAATAAAATTGGAATACGATGTAACTCTCATAACCTGTGGAAATTACTCCTGGAAGTGACTTTCTTTACCATAAGATGGAATCCCATGGCTTATGGATATCATCTTGGAATTGACGTTTTTACCATTCCTTACTATTTCTATTATGTTATTATTGTATTTTATTATTTTATCTTACTTCCTCATGTTAGATCCCTAACATCATGGTATCTCTGATGAAGCTTTGGGACTCAATCATTGTCCAGCCCCTGTCCAATGTTTGTTCAAACTTTGTACAATCCCTGTATATTACTAGCGTGATATGGAAAACTTGGCAGATTGGGCAACCCTATAGTAGAAACAGCTGTAAGAGTTTAGTATTTGTTCACTCATTTATTGTTATTCATTTATTTGTTATTTTAATTTGTTTATTTTGATTACTTATACATATGATTGTAATCAATTAATAAATAGATATAAATGAATGTTTACAGACTGATATATATATATATATATATATATATATGTTTATCTTTCTGAATATATGTAGAATTTTGTCTATGAGTATCTATCTATCTATCTATCTATCATCATGGACGGACGGTAGACACATCGGCTCCCATGTAAGTTGCATTTTTCACCTCTTAAAAGACCTATTTTGTTTTAAAATTTTGTATAAGTTGTGTATAACACAAAATACTTCGTGAACATATATTTTTCAAATCGGAAATAGCTCTATTTAGAGCCTTATTTCCAAAAATTCAAACATATCTTCCTCGTTCCTAGCCATATTCTTTAAAACGAATATGGCTAAGGTTTTCAACGAGGCCGACTTCCCGCTCCTAATGCCAGAGGCGAAAACACTTAATGCCGTTCCGCATGAACGCAGACAAGTGATGAAGAAGAGCAATGATTCTGAGTCAACTGCTGCTGCCTCAACCACCACCACTACCACCATCACGTGTACAAACTCTGCTGCTACAGCAGTCTTGCCTGCCACCGTCACCAGTGACAACAACAACAACAACGACAAAGACAACAACAACAACAGCAACAACAACGACAACGACACAAATGTCCTTGCTAACACGACCACTGTCCTCACCACTGCTACTACCAGTGACAATAACAACAGCAACAACAACAGGACACCGACCTTCAACACCAACACCACCACTACTTCGACAAACTCTGCCGCCACTACCACCACCTTTGAACCTGGCAGTACCAACACCACTGTCAATACCACCATCAACAACTACAAGACGAACAAGATAAACAACACCACAAACGCCACAAACAACATATCTGCCAGCATCACAAAAACAAATTTTGCCGATGCAACGAAAGAAAAAAGAACAATATTAACATTCACCCAAAAACAAATCAATGACACAAAATCCCTTCTCACGAAAGAAGGTGACACTGTACAAATACACATACCAAAAGCAATTATTGAAAATACAAACAAGAAGCACATATCATACAGACTTATCAACAAGAAAACGAAGCGACCGGAGAGTTTCTCCACCCAAAAAATTGAGATTTGTCTCAAACCGATATGGCCCTTTCAAAGTCATGTTACTTGGGGACGAAAATTTGCCACGGTCCTAGTACGCTTTAAGAGCGAACAGTTAGCGAAGGAATTTTCAACACTCTCTCTCCACACAGATGACTTGGTGATGATACCGAGTTATCTTGGACAGAGAGTGACGAAGGTGACAGTAAAGAATGTCCCTTCACAAGTGGAAACACAGTGGATAGTAGGTTCTATATGCCTCGAAATGGAGGAGGCAAATATATTAGAAATTGCTACTGCAGAGGAGAAAAACTGGGAAGGGGGAAAAAAAGTCGAAGTCCTCCTCCACATCACTGAAGAGGAGTGCCAAAAGATCCCCACACACATCCAACTGGCAAAGGACCACAAGTTATATGTAGTGGTGGAAGGAAGGCGGCCACGTTGTTATGTATGCGGCAGCGAGGCACACCTCAAGGACAGTTGCCCAACCGCCGCCAACCAAAAAAAGCAACAAGGGCAACCACCAAAACCCGGAAAAAAAACCCTACTACCAACACCACCATCAACAATCAAAACAAGAGAAACACAAGCAACACTGGCAACTGAGAAGACAACAGCATCTGCAAAAACAACAAGTGAGGAAGCAGGGGAAAAGAAAGAAAATTCCAAGACTGTTTCCCCCTCCCCCACATCACACACACCTCACACAAATAACAAGCCATCAGCACCAACAAAAACAGCAACACAACCACTCACACAAGCACACACAGACGCTCACAATTTGCCCCTACCCCCTTCCGATTCCTCAGAACCTTCGTCGGAAGATGAAAGTAATGAGGAATGGCAAATAGCCCAGAAAGGAAGGAGGAAGAGGAGCAAGAAAAGAAAAGCAAACACAAACAAAGCAGGGAGATACACAACTCCCGAAAACACTCCAGACACCAACACAAGCACACACAACTACAACACAAGCAACAAAACCCCAAAAGCAAGTACACACACAATGCTCACTGCCATCAACACAAAAAACTCAGAGTTGATGGAATACATCAACACAAAAACAAACATAACAAACGAAGACATAAAAACCAGCAACCACCCATACACAACACCGCCAGAACACATCAAAATACTACACATAACACCAACCCTGCACCACACACTAAAATCTATTTTTCCAAAGGCAGTTGGCAAATGCCAAAAATACCTGGCGAAAAAACTATATAGTGATCTCCTCGAAGAAAACCCGAAGGAGGAGACACAAAAACTCTCAAACGGTAAGTGACTCTCTTTATAAAACTTTAACACTCAAATCAAAATGATGCTCAAGATTGGTTGTGTAAATGCGCGTGGCTTGGGGTCCCCTTGGAAACAAGGGTACCTCCTAAATGACATAAAGTCACATAAACTAGAAATCATAGCCATAAGCGAGACCAGACTCCATGATCCGCGGGCCCTATCGTCCATGTTTGGCAGACAGTTTAACATTTATTTTTCTCCCTGTCTGCCGAGAATGGGCGGTAGTGGCACGGCGGTACTCTTTCGCAAGAGTCTGGATCTCGAAGTAAAGACAGTATTCATAGACCCGGAGGGTAGATTGGTTGTTCTGGATGTCGATGGCAGCGATGGGTGTGCTTTTCGACTCATATCAGTATACGCACCACCTTTAACAGGTAGGCCGGATTTCTTTCGACGTCTAGAAGTATTCCTAGGAACGTCTCGTCCTTTACTTTTAGTGGGGGATTGGAATGCTACCTTGGACACGCATCTAGACTATGTGGGCAGAGATAGGAATAGACGGGGATGCAAATGCCTCAAAGACCTGCTCAGACGCTTTCAACTGTCTGACAGGTACCGACTCGATTACCCGAATGCGCCAATGTGGACATGGACAAACCGCATCGGGTCGTCGAGATCGTATCTAGATAGAATACTGTGTAGGAGAGTAGATAGAGATAGCATAGGGTGTCCACAATTTCACATAGTCAGCTACACGGATCACAAACTTGTGACGTGTACGCTAGACTTAGATAAGACACATAGGCAGGGCTCCGGTTACTGGAAACTAAACGCGTCTTTCCCGTCGAGACCAGTTTTCAGAGACCGGATTAGCACGTTAGTAAAGAGGGCTTTGACAGGAGCCATCATCAATAACAAATGGTGGTTTGCCCTCAAGAGAGCAATAAAAGCAGAAGCGGTTAGGTATAGCAAAGCACTAGCCATAGACAGAAACAGAGTAGAGGGTGAACTAGTTAAGAAGCTAGAAGAGGCAATTAGAAGTGGCATCGCATCCGACGTTTTGGCGGCGAGGTTGTCCCTTGACCAACACTTCAACGCCAAACACGAAGGGTGCGTTGTCAGGGCTAGGATGCGTGCTCTAAGAAACGAAGGTGTTGGAGCCGCACGAGAGGCCCGGGTGGCGGAGGCGCAACAGGGCAACAAAGCCACCATTCGGTCTCTGGTGGACGAACAGGGGCGCGAACTGCTCGAGCCAAGCAAAATGTGTGAGGCCTTTCAGCGGCACTTTGCTCGACTGTTTGGGACGAATGGCGAGCGAGAACGCAGGGTGGACTTCAGTGCCTACCTGCACAGCCTGCCACGACTCTCGGCAAGAGAGGCGGAGTGCTGCGAAGGTGCCATCACGGCGGCGGAAGTGAGGGACGCGATGGCGGGATGCTCGAGGGACAAATCTCCGGGTTTGGATGGTCTGCCCTACGAGCTTTACAACTGTAAGCCAGACTTGTTTGGAGACGTCTTGGCGGCCGTGTACTGCAACTGGCAGCAAAACGGGAGCATTCCCGGTTTTGTGAGTCGAGGAGCCGTAACGCTGCTGAAGAAAGATCCAAACAAGGGGGACGTCATAGATAACTTTAGGCCCATCACTCTGCTCAATGCAGACTTGAAAATTTTGGCCAAGGTGTTAGCCAAGCGGTTGGCGCTTGTCATCGAGAAACTGATCGGCAAGGCGCAAACGTGCGCCGTGCCGGGCAGGAGCATCCATGACAACCTCCATCTGATGCGCTACATCATAGAGAGGGTAGTTAAGGAACCTGGCATGGGTGGGGCCCTGATCAATTTAGATCAATCGAAAGCTTTCGATAGGGTAGACCATCAATACTTGGAGGCTGTCCTCATAGCAGCCGGCTTCGGTCCCATTTTCCGCGGCTGGATTGCTGCCTTGTACAGAGGCATCCGTTCGGTAGTTCGCGTCAATGGGCATCTATCAAGACCCTTCGACATTGCACGTTCGGTCCGTCAGGGATGCCCCCTCTCGTCGCTTCTGTACGTGTTGACTCTCGAGCCACTACTGCGGAAGCTGGCGACGCTGAGGGGCATCCCGCGAGAGTTGGGATGCGGGACGAGCGTGTCGTCATACGCGGACGACGTCACCGTCATAGTGTCTAGCCAAAAGCACATCGAGCTTGTCGGCGAGACACTGAGAGAATACGAAGCGGTAACGGGAGCGAAAATCAACCGGGATAAGTCAGTGGGCTTGCGGCTCGGCACCTGGAGAAGCAACCCCATGCCGTCAAGTAGCGCCTCCGTCGTGGGACGTTGGACTGACGGTCCGGTTGAGATGCTCGGGGTCTGGTTTGGTCCAGACCTCCAAACGGAGAAGAACTGGGACGAGATAACGAGAAGGGTGGCCACTCTAGCCCGGCAATGGGCCGAGAGGAAGCTTTCCCTGAAAGGTCGGGCGGAGGTGGCGAACACGTACATCGCGTCCGTCATCTACTACCGCCTGACCGTCGTTCCTTGTCCCGACCCTACCATCACCAAACTGGAGCGCATCCTCTTCCGCTTCTTGTGGAAAGGAAGCGTTCCGATGGTTAGGCGATCCGTTTGCTGCCAACACCCGTTAAAAGGAGGACTGGGCATGCCGTGGTTGATGATGCGCAGACACGCGCTGAGACTGCGACATCTCCGGCTCTACGTAGACAGCGGTGAACAGGTGTGGTCGCCGTTTGTGCGGCGCGCTTTCCCGCAGCTCGTCTCCATGACCGAACTGCAGTCATGGATCAAGAAGAGGCCGAGGAAGGGCGAATGGCACCGCGAGTGTCGCGCTGCTCTTCGGCAACTCCAACAACCCGGGTCAACCTTGAGCGACTGCATCACAACTAACGCATTCTATAGTGGATTAGTGGAGGGACGGTACGACGACGATCTCGGGGCGAACCTGGGCGTCGACGAGGAATACCTGACCCGCCTGTTTAAGACGACCTTCGGGCCGGGACCTATGGACAACTTCCAGAGATCCCTGGCCTGGCAGTGCTATCGAGAAGCACTACCCGTTCGGGATAAGCTCTACAGGCATGGCTCGAGAAACACGGGGCCGACCTGTCCGAGATGCCGGCAGAGCGACGAAACCGTTCTGCACGCACTCGTACAGTGTCCCACCATTTCCGAGCTGTGGGCTTACGTCGAACAACTGCTATCGCGTGTGGGACGAGTCGGTCTATCAGCCGAGTCTATCGTGAATATTGTCGCGCCTCCTTCCTTTAAACGGGAAGGAAGAGCTATTTTCATCGTACTTGTGGCTATGGCGAAAGAATGTGTATGGTGGACGCGTCTGAAAGGTCTAGAGACAAAGACTTTCCTCTCTGGGCAATCTCTCATCAACTTCTTCAAGTATCACCTGAAGAGGAAGTTGAGAGTAGAAAGGGAAGTCTTGTCTAGTGAATGCTTCAAAAAAAGATGGGTGAATGTAGCAAGGATGGCACGTGTGAACGACGGAGCCATCTTGAGCATAACCCTATGAACAAGAAAAAAAAATAAAACAAAAAGGCAAAAGAGAGTCACTTACTGTTATAGTTTCTTCAATGAGAATATTGACCAAGGTTACCGTGGTCTTTTCCGTAGGCTTTTCCTTCCACGGCTAAACCTAAACTGTCCTCCCCTCTTTTTACACGAGAACATTACTGTGTGATACACGATCCCTATTGATCGGCCTTTCCTTTTCTTTTTTTTTCGATCCCTTTTGATCGAACTGCCCCTTTTTCCCTTCCTACGATCCCTTTTGATCGACACCACCAATTTTTTTTTTTTTTTTTTTTTTTTTTTTTTTTTCCTTCCTTCCCCCCTCCCAAAAAGAAAAGCTCTACATTGTATTTGTCCCATCTTCGTTGAGCCCTGTGTGGCTAATAAAAGAAATGTATCTATCTATCTATCTATCTATCTATCTATCTATCTATCTATCTATCTATCTACCTACCTACCTATCTATCTATCTATCTATCTATCTATCTATCTATCTATCTATCTATCTATCTATCTATCTATCTGATCTGGACAGATGCTAGTCGCATCGGCTCGCAAGTAAGTTGGCCTTTTATATGTCAAAAATTTTGCAGTTTTAAAATATTTTTTGTGGAAGAGGTGTATAAGTCTATACACTTCGACTCTATTGGGTTTTTGTAATAGGAAGTGGCTCCTTCTGGAGTTTATTTCCAAAAGTTTTTGATTTTTCTCCGGCTTATTTGCCATATTTCGTAAAAGAAATATGGGCACTATCACGCTATTAGATGTCAGAAGTGAAAGTAGTCGCTGTCTGTCTGCCTGTCTGCCTGCATGCCTGTTGCTGCTCTGTCAGCCTGCTTGCCTGTCTGCCTGCATGCCTGCTGCTGGCCTGTCTGCCTGCTTGCCTGCTGAGCTATCTGTGTGTCCGTCTGTCTGTCTGTCTGCTGGTTTGAGTTGATACTTTGGCTTACTTACTGATATCTATCTACTATGTATCTATCTATCAATTATTAGAAAACACAAATTTAATATAAAAACATATTTCCTGAAATTGCAAATTATTTAAAATATAAAAATATAATTTTCAACAGAGAGAATTTATCAAAATAGAAAACAAATGAAGTTTGAAGTTAAGTTTAAAAATAAATGTGATACTTATGCTCCGTAGATACTTATACTCTGTAATGTTTCAAACGCATGGATATAGGTGTCGAATTTGTTCCAATAACTTCTGGAAGATCTCGTCCTTGAATTCGTAACGCCACATGAATTCTATTAGATGTGTTTGCAGCAAATTCCGGGTTGTCCCATTTTCTCTTTTGTTCTGGTTCTTGGCATGTTTCCATAGGCATTCGATGTGATTTGTTGTGGCAAATGTAACCGGATCAACAAAATTTATTGAATGGTTCACGGTTAAATGTCTATATCCTAGCGTGTTTAGTGTATTATATGAACGCCAGAGGTCAGAAATTATTGTTGTTCCTGGTAAAATCCGCTCTTGTATAATTTCTAAAAGGGTATCAGATGATCGATCTTCTACCGCAACTAAAAAACATCTTCTCGTATCTCTTTCTAACGCACCAAACACCCACTGCGTTTTAACCCGATGGCCAACATTATATTTTCTTCTAACAAACGCACTTTCATCTATCTCTACTATTCGGTTTGGTCCGCCTAACTTAATATTTTGCGCAATATAATACTCTGCACATACATCACGGCAGTAATTCCTCCAATCTGTTACAGCTACATTTGCTATACGACATTCCTGGCCTAAATTCTTAGCTAAATCTCCCTTAGCCCAATAATATAATATATCTATAATCTGCTCGCTTTTCAGTTTGCTATTATCTAGAAATGTTCCCTTTCTAATGGAAATCAGTTTTCTACAAGGCCTTCCACATGACCATATCATGCCATCGGACAAATTGTTTTTGGCCACTTCCCTCATGCTAGCTCCACAAGAGGGACATATTTTTTCAGTATTTAACAATCCGTATGTCTTGAGCCAGTGAATACTAGCTGCTGTTGTTGCGGTGGCGATGGCAATGTCGCGGTGATTAATTCCATTTGCACTGGGATATGTAGAAGTCATCGTGAAAAACCTGCAACTAATTTGTTCTCGTGTAGATTTCAATTTGAATTACGCGCGCTTTTGGGTGGGTATGATGGGTATATGTGATTTATTTTTAAAAAACAATAATGAATAATGCAAAAATACATTTATTCATAAAGTTTTAACTGAACATGGAATGAAATATATTTATTTATAAACTTTAAACTGAACTTCATTTGTTTAAATTCTCGTCCACCTTACCTTCGCTTGTTTAAATTCTACGGAATTCTACGGAATTCTACAAGAATTAAGAATTCTACAAGAATTACCCATCATACCCACCAACGAACACCCAAAAGCGCGCGTAATTCAAATTGAAATCTACACGAGAACAAATTAGTTGCAGGTTTTTCACGATGACTTCTACATATCCCAGTGCAAATGGAATTAATCACCGCGACATTGCCATCGCCACCGCAACAACAGCAGCTAGTATTCACTGGCTCAAGACATACGGATTGTTAAATACTGAAAAAATATGTCCCTCTTGTGGAGCTAGCATGAGGGAAGTGGCCAAAAACAATTTGTCCGATGGCATGATATGGTCATGTGGAAGGCCTTGTAGAAAACTGATTTCCATTAGAAAGGGAACATTTCTAGATAATAGCAAACTGAAAAGCGAGCAGATTATAGATATATTATATTATTGGGCTAAGGGAGATTTAGCTAAGAATTTAGGCCAGGAATGTCGTATAGCAAATGTAGCTGTAACAGATTGGAGGAATTACTGCCGTGATGTATGTGCAGAGTATTATATTGCGCAAAATATTAAGTTAGGCGGACCAAACCGAATAGTAGAGATAGATGAAAGTGCGTTTGTTAGAAGAAAATATAATGTTGGCCATCGGGTTAAAACGCAGTGGGTGTTTGGTGCGTTAGAAAGAGATACGAGAAGATGTTTTTTAGTTGCGGTAGAAGATCGATCATCTGATACCCTTTTAGAAATTATACAAGAGCGGATTTTACCAGGAACAACAATAATTTCTGACCTCTGGCGTTCATATAATACACTAAACACGCTAGGATATAGACATTTAACCGTGAACCATTCAATAAATTTTGTTGATCCGGTTACATTTGCCACAACAAATCACATCGAATGCCTATGGAAACATGCCAAGAACCAGAACAAAAGAGAAAATGGGACAACCCGGAATTTGCTGCAAACACATCTAATAGAATTCATGTGGCGTTACGAATTCAAGGACGAGATCTTCCAGAAGTTATTGGAACAAATTCGACACCTATATCCATGCGTTTGAAACATTACAGAGTATAAGTATCTACGGAGCATAAGTATCACATTTATTTTTAAACTTAACTTCAAACTTCATTTGTTTTCTATTTTGATAAATTCTCTCTGTTGAAAATTATATTTTTATATTTTAAATAATTTGCAATTTCAGGAAATATGTTTTTATATTAAATTTGTGTTTTCTAATAATTGATAGATAGATACATAGTAGATAGATATCAGTAAGTAAGCCAAAGTATCAACTCAAACCAGCAGACAGACAGACAGACGGACACACAGATAGCTCAGCAGGCAAGCAGGCAGACAGGCCAGCAGCAGGCATGCAGGCAGACAGGCAAGCAGGCTGACAGAGCAGCAACAGGCATGCATGCAGACAGGCAGACAGACAGCGACTACTTTCACTTCTGACATCTAATAGCGTGATAGTGCCGAAATATGGCTAGGCCTTCACACGTGGTCGATTTGCCTCTAACAGCAGGCAAGGAGACTGACCAACAAGTCGTTCCGCATGAACGAACACAAGACGTAGAGACCAGGAATGCTGCGTTTACTACTACTGCCTTCACCACCTCCACTACCACCATTACGACCGCCACCAACGACAACAAAACCAAAACCACTACTGCCACCGACATCGCAGCCACCACTAACACCAAGAACAACAATAACAAAAAGAACAACAACAACTCCACTCCTCTTTTGTTCCTTTCACCACAGACAACGGAAGGAGAGAAAGAGAAGAGCATGATGGCCAAACAATTTGCTCAAATACGCCTGAACGCCGAAGAAAATTATGAAAAAAATTTCCCGCCACTTCGTAACTCATATGAAGGTCAGAGGAGTACACAAGAAGAAGGTCACCCATCTGCCACAACAACAACACCTGCCAGCATCACAACCGCCAACAACAACGCTAATACAGCAACAGTCACCTCTGCCATCAACACCAGCACCACCACCAACAACAACAACGACAAGATCAAAACAAACTTCGCCGAGGCGATAAGGGAAAAAACGACGGTAGTATCTTTTACTGCACAGCAGATAAAAGATACAAAGGCTTTACTTACGAAAGAAAATGACGAGGTGCGGATCAACATACCACAAGACATTTTAGAAGACACAAACAAAAAGACAATTATTTATAAAATTTTAAACTCGAAAACAAAAAAACCAGAAAAAGCAAGCACGGAAAAGATCGAGAAATGCTTGAGATCTGTATGGCAATATAAGGATTATGTAACTTGGTGGCATAAATTTGCCCATGTGCAAGTTATTTTTCAAAGTGAAGAGTTAGCGAAACGATTCTCAACGCTAACTCTTAAGACAGAAGAGTTAACAATGATACCGAGTTACCTTGGTCAGAGGGTAACAAGGGTTATCATAAAAAATATTCCTCCCACGGTAGACACACTATGGATAACATCAGCCGTATGTGTCGATATGGAGGAAGTTGATATATTGCAAATTAATGTTTCTGAAAAGCAACAGTGGGTGGGTAAAAAAATGGAGATCCTTCTCCATATTACCCAGGAGTCACTAAATAAAATACCCACCTACATAAAGTTACCATCAACGCAAAGGCTGTATGTAGTGGTGGAAGGCAGACGACCACGCTGTTACATATGTGGCAGTGAAGCTCACTTCCAAAAGGACTGCAATTCTGCCGCGAAACAACAGCAACAACAACAACAACAGCCACGGGAAAACCAAAAACCCAAAACACCAGCATTATTACCCACACCACCGTATGCACAACTGATCAAGCAGCTATATGCGAAAACGAAAGAACGGCAACAACGAACAAACCAACCCAACCAAACAACACCACCACCTGAGCCAAAAACAGAAACAACACCACCAACAACAACTAAAGACAGACCAACACCAACACCAAGAACAACAACCAAGAAGACAACCACTGAGAACGAAGAAAAGACCAATACTACTCCCAATTCCCCAACAACACACACACCACACACACCACACACCACAATACCATCGACAAACACACAAATAGAACCAAATGCTTTGCCTTTACCCCCTTCTGATTCGTCAGACATTTCGTCTAACGATGAAAGTTCTACAGAATGGCAAATAGCCACAGGAAGTAAAAGAAAAAGATCAAAAACAACCCCAAAATTAAATGCATGCAAAGCAGGGAAATATGTAACCGCTGAAAGCCCCTTGCACAAACAAACCAGCACCAACATCACAAAAACACACACAATGCTATCAGCGATAGACACAACAAACACAAAATTAATGGACTACATCATATCACAAACAAACATTTCTGAAGATAATTATAAGCTTAACAATCATCCACGCACTACACCACCGAAACACATCAAAATAGTTCACATCACACAAACGCAGCACCACACACTCAAAACCCTCTTTCCAAATGCGGTTGGGGGGTTCCAAAAATATTTATCAAAGAAACTCTTCAAAAACCTCATCCAAGATACTTCAAAAGAAGAGGAAGCTAAAACTTTCGAAACGAGTAAGTAACCTTCTCTCTTGTCTCTTTTACTGTCGTGTATGAAAAACAAATTTCGACTTCAACTATGCTTAAATTAGGTTGTGTAAATGTACGTGGCTTGGCGTCAGCTTGGAAGCAAGGTTACCTTCTAAATGACATCAAGTCACAGAACATAGAAATCATGGCTATCAGTGAAACCAGACTCAGTAACCCGCGGGCCCTCAAGTTCATGTTTGGTGGACATTTCGACATTTATTTTTCTCCCTGTCTGCCAAACATGGGTGGTGGTGGTACCGCGGTGCTTTTTCGGAAGAGTCTGAACCTAAAAGTAAGGCCAATATTCCTAGACCTGTTGTCTTGGACGTAGGCTGGTTGTCTTGGACGTCGATGGCACAAACGGGTGTGCTTTCCGTCTGGTGGCAGTGTATGCACCGTCCTTAACGGGTCGGGCGGATTTCCTTAGACGTCTAGAGGTTTTCCTGGGAACGTCACGACCTTTACTGTTAGTAGGGGACTGGAACGCTACCTTGGACACGCATATAGACTATGTGGGAGTGGATAGGAGTAGAAGGGGATGTAAGTGCCTCAAAGACCTGCTCAGACGTTTCCATTTGTCTGACAGGTTCCGACTCGACCATCCGAACGTGCCAACGTGGACTTGGACAAACCGCGTCGGATCGTCGAGATCGTATCTAGATAGAGTTCTATGTAGGACAGCGGATAGAGATAGTGTAGGATGTCCACAATTTAAAATAGTCAGCTACACAGATCACAAGTTTGTGACGTGTACGCTCGACTTAGATAAGACACATAGGCAGGGTCCCGGTTACTGGAAACTGAACGCTTCGCTCTTAGCGCGGCAGGTTTACAGGAACCGGATTAGCGAATTAATTAAGAGGGCGTTAACAGGAGCCATCGTTAACAACCGCTGGTGGTTTGCCCTGAAAATGGCAATCAAATCGGAATCTATTAGGTTTAGTAAAGAACTAGCGATAGATCGAAATAGAGTAAAGGGAGACTTAGTTAAGAAACTAGAAGAGGCACTTACAACTGGCAGCGCAACCAACGTTTTGGCTGCGAGGATGGCCCTCGACCAACACCTCAACGCCAAACACGAAGGTTGCGTCGTCAGAGCTAAAATGCGTGCCTTAAGGAACGAAGGGATCGAAGCTGCGCGAGAAGCCCGGGTGGCGGAGGCGCAACGCGGTAACAGAGCCACCATTCGGTCTCTAATCGATGAACAGGGATGTAGTCTGCTCGAACCCGAAAGGATGTGTGGGGCCTTTCAACAGCACTTTGCTCGACTGTTCGGTGCGAGCGGTGAGTCGGAACGCAGGATGGACTTCACTGCCTACCTGACCGGCCTGCCGCGGCTCTCGGCGGGAGAGGCAGAGTGTTGTGAGGGTCCCATCACAGCTGCTGAAGTAAGGGATGCTATGGCGGGCTGCGCGAGGGATAAGTCACCTGGATTGGATGGTCTACCCTACGAGCTGTATTGTCAAATGCCAGACTTGTTTGGCGACCTCTTGGCATCAGTCTACTGCAACTGGCAACAAAACGGGAGAATTCCCGGTTTCGTGAGCCGAGGTGCAGTGACATTGCTGAAGAAAGACCCAAACAAGGGGAATTTTATAGATAATTTCAGGCCCATCACTCTGCTCAACGCAGATTTGAAAATTTTGGCCAAAGTAATAGCCGAGAGGTTGGCGCTTGTCATCGATAAACTGGTCGACAGGGCGCAAACATGCGCCGTGCCGGGCAGAAGTATCCATGACAACCTCCACCTCATGCGCTACATCATGGACAGGGTAGTTAAGGATCCTGGCATGGGTGGGGCGCTGATCAATTTAGATCAATCTAAAGCCTTCGATAGGGTCGACCATCGATACCTAGCGGCCGTCCTCAGGGCAGCTGGCTTTGGTCCCGTCTTCCGCGGTTGGATCGCTGCCTTGTATAGCGGCATCCGATCGGTAATACGGGTAAACGGTCACCTGTCAAAACCGTTCGACATCACGCGTTCGGTCCGTCAGGGATGTCCCCTGTCGGCGCTTCTGTATGTATTGACGATCGAACCACTACTGCGGAAGCTGGCGACACTGAGGGGTATCCCACGAGAGCTGGGTTGCGGGACGAGCGTGTCTGCATATGCGGACGATGTCACCGTCATAGTGTCGAGCGAAAAGCACGTCGAGATGCTAGGCGAGACACTTAAAGAATACGAAACGGTGACAGGAGCAAAAATTAACCCGGAAAAGTCAGTGGG
>NC_142937.1:60124620-60129620 GCF_046866305.1 Octopus bimaculoides | reverse complement strand
GCTCTTATGGTTACTGTATTGAAAGTGTTTTGCGTAGGATGTGTGCAGTGCTCAGTAGTGCAATTTTCTGTAAGTTATATATATTTGTAAGTCCTGGTGTTTTTGTTATGTATTTGTCTGAATATCTTTTTATTATACCTAAGGCACCTACTATGATAGGAATTGTTTGTGTTTTTAGATTCCACATTCGAGTTACCTCTATTTCCAGGTCTTTGTATTTTGAAAGTTTTTCCATTTCTTTTAGGGAAACGTTATTATTATTATTATTATTATTATTATTATGATTATTATTATTATTATTATTATTATTATTATTATTATTATTATTCCTGATGCCTTTCAGCAATTATCTGCTAATAAATTACATTTAGAATAATATTTAGCTGTCAAGTATGTATCGATAACCAGTGCAAACATTTTTAAATCGAGGTGTGCGCATTCTCTCTCTCTCTCTCTCTCTCTCCCTCTCTCTCTTACCCTCTCTCTCTCTCTCTCTCTCTCTCTCTCTCTCTCTCTCTCTCTCTCTCTCTCTCTCTCTCTCACCCTCCAATCTCCACAATTTGGCGTTTTGTTTGCTTCTGTGTATTCCAGCTGACAGCTAAATGCTTTTGCAGGAGCTTTCTAAGTGTCTAACCAATCCTGCTGTAGTTGAAAGTGCAGCCTTTTCAGAATTGCTGAACCCGAGAAGTTTACGTTCTTTTATTTAGGCAACTTTCTTCACAATATATATCGCATTTTCCATTTGCTTTATTTATCTCTTCTTTTGTCTTTTACTTGTTTCATTGATTAGACTGCGACCATGCTGGGGCACCGCCTAGAAGAATTTATAATCAAATGAATTGACTTCAGTACTTATTTTTTTTCAAAAGCCTGGTACTAATCCTATCAGTGTCTTTTGACGAACCGCATCAATACATTGTCAAATGTTGATGGAGCACGCACTCACACACACACACACACACACACACACACACACACACACACACACACACACACACACACACACACACGCACGCATACGATGGGCTTCTCTCAATGTACGTCGACCAAATCTACTCACAGATCTTTGGTCAGCCTGCGGCTATAGTCGAATACACTTCCCCAAGGTGCCACGCAGTGAGAATGAATCCGGGACCATATGGCTGGGAAGCAAATTTTTCACCACACAGCCACATCAATATTATACTTTGTAGATATTAGCATTTTTATTTATTTTATTTTGTGTGATTCAATTATTGTTCGTTTCATTGCATTCTTCATTTTGTCTATTATCCCCTCTTGATATTTTTACTCTTTCACCTGTATACCTCTGTCTGTCCCCTTCTATCTATCTATCTATCTATCTATCTATCTATCTATCTATCTATCTATCTATCTATCTGTTTGTCTGTCTTAGTCTCCCTTGGTCTACCTCTCTCTCTGCCCTTTCTTTCTTTCTTTCTTTTTTTCTTTCTTTTTATTCTTTCTTTCTTTTTTTCTTCTTTTTTTTCTTTTCTTCTTATTTTCTTTCTTTCCTTGTATCTATTATTTCTTATAAATTTTAGTCATAAATTGTAACACGAATACGTTCCCAATACATTAATATATATATCGAGTCAATATATATTTTATCAATGCCAACAAATCAGTCATATAAAATACATGTTCATGTTTTCTCAAACGAAGGCAGCGAGCTGGCAGAATCGTTACTGTGCCTGACAAAATGCTTAGCAGTATTTCGTCCATCTTCCCATTGTGTTCAAATTCTGCTGAGGTCGACCTTGCCTTTCACACTTTCTGGGGTCAATAAAATAAATAAATACCAGTTGTGCACTGGGGTCTAATTTGCTGGCCATGTGTCAAAATCTGAAACCAGTCTTCCCTCAAACATCAGCGGCATGGTGGCTGAACCGTTAGCACGCCCGGCAAATTGCTTAGCGGCATCTCGTCCGTCGTTACGTTCAATGTTCTGAATTAAAATCCGACTGAGGTCGATACAATAGGTACTAGATCAGCCCTAAGACGACTATGTTGTTACATCATTTTACCTTAACCGAGATTCTTTTTTCTTCTCCACGGCAAACTGCAGTGAAAGAGCCTTTTCAAGCTCAAATATGTCAATTTCAATATTAGAACTGATCCAACAGAATGAATTATTATAAAAAGTACCTAATGTAAATAAATGGGGTTTAACCATATTATAAAGTTAATATTTGTTGTTGCTTTTGTTTTTACACGCTAACAGTTATATAAGTTATTGCTTCATAATGCATTCATTTTAACGTTTGAGGAAATATTGGTTACAAAATTTCTCACAAGACCTGCAGTTTCTGGGGAGGGGCTACGTTACAAATGCACACAAGCATACACACACACACACACACACACACACACACACACACACACACACACACACACACACATATATATGTGTATGTATATATGTACTGGGTGGCCCAAATGTAGGTTTACAGTTACCATGTAGGCACTTTAAATTTCTTTTAGAACTTTTTATTACATATTGTTTCTGCACATCTTAAACAGGCAATGTTTAATCTCTCAAAATGTTCTCCTTCAACGTTGCAACATTCTTCAAACCTTTTCAGAACACTTTGACACAGTGCGGCACACGTTCCGATCTCCATCAATTTCAGTGAATGCGTCAGAAATGTAATCTTTTAATTCATTTACTGTTTTGGAATTCTTCTCATAATCCTTGTTCTTTACAACAACCCGCAAAAAAGAATCCATTGGTGTCAGGTCAGGTGAACGTAATGACCATTCGATGCTGCTCCGTCTTCTAAACCAACACTGTGGAACGGCTGACGACGCATAATGTGGAGGTACTGCATCTTGCTGAAAGAACATTTAATCAAAGTTAGCTTTGGTTCTGAGTTGTGGTACTACCAAGTAGTTCTCTCCATTTACAATTCTATCAAAGAAAACGTGTCCGATAACACCTCCGCTTGAGAGTGCACCCCAAACTCTAACACCAGGCTGGTTCTGTTAAGATTCTATGGTCAAATGGAGATTATCATCAGCCCAGTTCACGCAGTTGTGCCTGTTTATATGTTGAAGCAAGCTTCATCTGACCAGATGATCTTATCTGATTGCTCATTAGCAATTTGATTACGCATCATTTCGCAGAATTGCAGCCGTCGATCTGGGTCGTCCTCAAAAAGACCATGTACCAGTCATGGACGGAAAGGTTTTAATTTCAGCTTATGCATTAGGCGTTGCAATGATGTTCTTGGTATAGATAGTCCAAGAGAAGCACGTCGTGTGGACTTCTTTGTGCTGTTCACCAATGTTATAGCCACTAACATCTCATTTTTTTCAGTCACAGAAGTCTTAGGGCATCCAGATTTTGGTGCATTACTCACTGAACTTGTGGTATCAAATTTATTTCTTATCCGATAAATTGTTTGGCGAGAAGGCGGAGGAGTGTGAAAGGCTTCTTGCCATGCTGTGCGCACTGCTCGGCATTTTCAGACTTCCAATACTGCTTTAGTATCCACTTTCTTTGCTCTTGATTTAAATTTTTGCCATGGCTCACGCTTTATAGCGCCTGTAAAAGAAAAAACAAAAACTAAAAAAAAAACGATTACAAACTGAAAAGAGAGCCTGACAAAAGTAACTAAATTAGTATAGAATAATGGTTTCATATTTTTTTTATGATTAAGATTTAAACTGTGAATATATGAATGCGAAAGAGATAGCTGAATAACTATAAACCTGCTTTAAGCTAGTCGACCTGAAGAAAATTCTAACTGGGCCCTACCTGTAAAGTCATGCACTTGATATGAGATCACCATGTCGCGCACATATGATTTTGATGCAACTAAAAAAACTTACCACTCTGTTGAGGCAAGAAGACCAGACATGATTATGTAGGACAAATAAATAGGGTAAGATCATAGAATTTTCCAACTTCCTATGATAGCAGAGTCGACACTAAGGAAATGGAAAAAATTGAGAAATATCATAATCAAGCCAAATAACTTAGGAGACTGTGGGGGACCAAGACAACAATTATTCATGTAGCAATTGATGCACTTAGCATAACACCCAAAATGCTAACTAAAAGACCGAAAGAAATTGGAATTGAAACTTGCGTTGTCGACCTACAGATAACTACCATTCTATATTCTGCGAGAATCCAAAGAAACATTCATAAGATTTGGGGAGACTTGTCATTAAACCTCAAGATAAAATACTTGTTAACGATATTAGCATGCACTAGCAAAATAATAATAATAATAATAATAATAATAATAATAATAATAATAATAATAATAATTCTGGTTAAAATACCTGACAGGAATGCACAAAAAGCTGGCTGAAAACTTTAACAACATACTAGCAGAACCAGAAACAATGCCTGAATGGCTCACGAAAGGGAAAACCATCTTAATTCCCAAATCCACGGAAACGGAGAAACCACAAAACTACAGACCTATAACCTGTCTCCCTACAATCTACAAAGCCTTTACTGCAATACTATCGCAGAGATTGAGTAAGCACCTGGAAAATAACAACCTGTTTCCAGAAGAGCAGAAGGGATGCTGCAAGGTCTCATACGGCTGTAAAGATCAATTAATGATCAATAAAGCCATAACTGAAGACAGCCGCAGAAAGAAAGAAGATAGGCCTCAGTATGGCCTGGATCGACAGTGTTCCCCACACGTGGATCCTCGAAACACTAGCCATAAACAAGGTGGCACCAATTATTATAAAATACATAAGGCACTCTATGAATAAATGGCAGATAGTGCTACAGCTCCAAACAAAAGAGGGATTGGTGAAAACGAAAGCCATCCCCATTAGAAGAGGAATATTCCAGGGAGACACGCTCTCCCCACTCCTGTTCTGCCTGGCACTCACACCTTTAACTGAATTGCTAAATAGAACTGGATGCGGATACAAATGTTACGGCAAAACAGTCAGCCACCTTTTATATATGGATGACCTAAAATTATACGCTAGAAATGATAAAGAGCTGGAAACACTACTACAGACAG
>NC_142937.1:60111345-60121345 GCF_046866305.1 Octopus bimaculoides | reverse complement strand
TCCAAGTCTCACCCAGAGACCTCAAGAGACAACAAGTTAGAAGTTCATGTAGGTGTTATGCCTAGGGTACCATATATTTGGATTTGTACAGTTTTGTTCAAGTGAATGTTTAAGAAACCATAAGAAAATTGTGTTTGCTTTAAAATTTGAGATCACATAGACAGTATTTTACATTATTATTATTATTATTATTACTATTATTTTATGTTTGACTTTTGTTTTGCATTTGTACAAGTTGGATCCAAGTCTCACCCAGAGACCTCAAGAGACAACAAGTTAGAAGTTCATGTAGGTGTTATGCCTAGGGTACCATATATTTGGATTTGTACAGTTTTGTTCAAGTGAATGTTTAAGAAACCATAAGAAAATTATGTTTGCTTTAAAATTTGAGATCACATAGACAGTATTTTACGTAGGATATGGGCAGTTCCCATGAGCACTATCTTTTGGACTTCAGCCATTTTGGGGTTTCCTGGTATCTGAGCTAGGTAGTAATCAGCCCGTTTCGCTGTCATTCCCAGGGCACCTATGACAATAGGTATTGTTTTCGTCTTCAGATTCCACATTTTGCTAATTTCTATTTCAAGATCTTTATATTTGCTCAGTTTTTGGTAGGTCTTGACAGATACGTTTATATCAATTGGGACAGTCATATCAATGAGGAGGCATGATTTTTGTCTGAAGTCTTTCAGTATGATGTCTGGCCTATTTGCGTCTATCTTTCTGTCAGTTTGAATGGTGAAGTTCCAGAGGAGTGCAATGTGATCATTTTCAAGTACTGGGGGTGGTTTGTGTTCCCACCAGTTTTTATCATGGGGCAAGTCCAGGTTTTTGCATATTACCCAGTGAATATATTGTGCAGCTCTATCATGCCTGTTGAGATACTCTGTAGGCGCAAGCAGACTGCACATGGAGACAACATGATCGATGGTCTCATTTTGTTGTTGGCATATACGACATAATGGGGAGCTGCCGTTCTTTAATATGTTGGCCTGGTAGTTCTTTGTAGGTAGGCATTGATCTTGGGCTGCTATGATAAACCCCTCTGTTTCTGATTTCAATCCAGAGGCCATTAACCATTGGTGGGTAAGGGCTTTGTCAATATCTGCATTATTCGCTCTCTTTGGGTATTTGCCATTGAGAGGTTTTCCATGCCATTTTTCAGTCATAATAGCTAAGGCAGCAATTTTAGCACGGGTTTTCAAGCGCTTAGCTTTTTCTGTAGGTGTTTCTAGTTCGTCTAATTCTTGAATTTGTTGCAATTGGAATTCACTTAGATATTCCTTTGCCTGTTTTGTTACTGAGTAAGATGCTTTCTTGCTTTCATATTTTAAGACAAGTTTTAGCATCCAGTCCTCAGAGTTTTTCATATAGGTGTCTAGGCCAATTGTGGCTACCTTCATTGATAATGCCAGCTGTAGTAGTCCTCGACCTCCCTCTTTTCTTGGCAGATAAAGACGTTCTATATCTGCCTTAGGGTGGTGCATTCTATGCATTGTCAACAGTTTTCGTATTTTTCTGTCAACATTACATATTTCAGTAATTGACCAGTTAACGATGTTGAAACTGTAAGTCACGACTGGTATGGCTAGAGCATTGATCGCTTCGATCCTGTTTCTCGCGTTCAGCTCTGTCTTCAGTATTGCTCTCACCCTGCGATAACATTCTCTTCTGATCCTTTCCCTCATCACTGAGTGCTTGATATTGTCCCCTTCAATTACCCCTAGGTATTTGTAGCTCTCCGCTGGTTCTAACTCTTTTATGACATTTTGCTGGTCAAGGTTCACATTAGATGTATTTGTCATTTTTCCTTTGATAAAGATAGCTTTTGCACATTTATCAAGGCCAAATTGCATCCTGATGTCATCACTGAATTGTTTAACAATCGCTAGTAGGCCTTTGAGTTGTTGGTCATTTTTTGCAAAGAGCTTTAAATCATCCATGTAAATGAGATGATTTATATTTTTATCAAATATTTTATAACCATACTGTGCATCATTGAGCAATTTTGAGAGCGGTATTAGGGCTAGACAGAAGAGGAGTGGTGATAGTGAGTCACCCTGGAAAATGCCACATGAAATTCTTACATCTCCAGCATTTAGAGATTCATTGTCATTGTTCAACATCAGTGTGGTTCTCCATGATCTCATACTTACAGATAAAAAGTTTCGCAGAGTAGGAGCTATTTTATACATTTCCAGACATTTCCTAATCCAGCTATGTGGTAGGCTATCAAAGGCCTTTTTATAGTCTATCCAGGCTATTGACAAGTTTTTGTGTCGCTTGTGACAATCTTCTAAGATCATCTTATTGATGAGTAGCTGATCTTTACAACCATAAGATCCACGTTTACATCCCTTTTGCTCATTAGGGAATATGCTACTTTCTATTAAAAAACTATAGGTGTACTCGGTTAGGACAGATGTTAGCGTCTTATACATTGTTGTTAAGCAGGTTATGGGGCGATAATTTTTTGGTTCGTTTGTTTCCTCATTTTTTGGAAGCAGGAATGTTAAACCATTAACTAGCCAAGAGGGCATCAAACTAGGATTTTGCAAAACATCGTTGTAAAGTTTTGTTAGCAGTTCATGGCTTTCTGGGAAGGCATTCAACCAGAAGTTAGGAATTTTATCCTTTCCTGGAGACTTCCATTTGCTTGACCTCCTGAGAGCAGATCTTATATCTTCTACCCTGACCCCCTCCCACTTTTGCTCCTCTAAGGAGTCTAGGTCTGTAGCTATTCTATCAATCCAAGGGGCCTTTTCATTGTGTGTTTTATCTTCTGCCCAGATTTTATTCCAAAATTCTTGCACTTCTTCTTTTGATGGGACAGACTTTATTGTTACTGGTGTTTTCCCTATCTTCCTGTAGAAATTTTTGGGGTTATTTTTGAACATGTTATTATCTCGGAAGAATTTAACACGCTTTTCATACCTTGCTATGCGGGCAGCTTTAGCACATACCTTTTGCTTGATGGTTTCTATGGTGGCATCAATGTCAACTATGGTTTTCATGTTATATTTTTTCTTTAGTTTTTGGGTCTTTGTAGGTTTGATACTCTTGTCAAATTTAAGGTTTTTCAAACATTCTATGTCAGATCTAAGCAGCTTAATTTGGTGTTGAATGCGTTCTTGCCAAGAAGGCTTTTTGTGGGAGTGTTGTCTTTTTCTAATCTTTTCACCACATAGAATCGTTGAGATTCTTGCGGATGCATAGTACAGGTGGTTGAGATCTGTAATATCAACATCATTAGCTGAAATTATATCCTTAAGTGCAAGGCGGATTTTACCAATTATTTTCAGGTTTTGGTTAGAATTGCGAATTTTGGGGAGAGTGTCGCGTTCATTCATACTAGTTTCTTTAATTTTCAGCCATTCAATCATGATTTGATTTTTTAGATCATGTAGTTCTGTTGCGTCGATTTCTGTATGACTTCCTTCATCTATTTGATTTTCACCTGCCTTAGTGTTTATGGTTGGTTCAGAGAGTATTTTATTTTGCCTATCAGTTACCTTAACTCTTTCAATTATTACTGTATTTTCATCAGCCTTGGGCTGGTTTATAATTATTTCCTCTGTAGTATCTTCTTTAGCTGCAGTTTCATTCTTTTTATCCTTTACTGCTTGCTTAATTTGGTCAATCTCTACTTCAGTTAGTAATTTTTTTTTTATAATGTTTCTTCTGACGTTGGCAAGTTTATTACTGTCTATGTAGGGTCTTACTGCAAGGTGTTTCTGTCTCCAGTTTAAGTAGGTTTGTACAGTATTAGATTTATCTGTAGGGAAATATATGGCACGGTAGAAGGCTCTAAGAACTTCTTTATTATCTTCCCTAGACCATTTTTCATTCTTTTTCTTTTGGTTATTTGATGACGAGCATGGATGGCCATCTGTTGGAATATTCCGGTTGTGGGGTACTTCCAGCTCCTGTGTGTCGGGAAGATTTGAACCAGTAGCAGATTTCTCGTCTCGGATCTGGTTCATTATCCGAGTAAGTGGTCCTTTATAATCCGGTCTATGACCATTGCGGTAGCCCATCTTTTATACCAAGACAAAACAATGTACCTGATAACACTTCCAATCAATTAAGATCAGAAGCCATGAAAGCCACTGCCTGGTACTGCATCCGGGCAATTATTATTATTGTTGTTCTTGTTGTTATTATTATTATTATTATTATTATTATTATTATTATTATTATTATTATTATTATTATTATTATTATTATTATTATTATTTATTATTTTTTTTATCACGTGCTTTCACTGCACTACCGAATGCAGCTCTGTGTGCCTTGGGTATGTGCTGTGGTTTGTTGTGAAGCTCTTATTTTTACTGTTTTGAAAGTGTTTTATGTAGGATGTGGGCGGTGCTTAGTAGTGCTATTTTCTCTATGTTATATATACATGCTAATCCTGTTTTTTATGTATTTGTATGAATACTTTTTTTATCATACCTAATGCGCCTACTATGATAGGAAATTGTTTCTGTTTTTTAACTCTAAATTCGAGTTGCCTCTATTTGCATGTCTTTGTATTTTGAAAGTTTCTCTGTTTCTTTTAGAGAAACATTGTCATCTGTTGGTATTGATACATCTATTAGAAAGCAATTTTTACTTGGTGATCTCTGATAGCTATATCCGGTGTTTTGGCCTTAATTTCTCTAGCTGTGTGTATTGGCATATACCAGTGTATGGTTGCTTTCTCATTTTCTGTGATATTTTCATTATATGTTTTTGGTAATTTCTGGTGAGAAAGCTTTGATCTTGTGCTGCAGTTTAAAATCCTTCAGTCTCTGCTTTGAGTCCTGAGCTTCTCAGCCATTGCTGGGATTTTACTTTGCCTAATTCTTTTCTGTTTAGTTTAACCAAGTATTTGTCATGAAGGGGCTTTTCTTGCCATCGTTTTATCACGATCCGTTGCTGTTCCAGTTTTAGTTTGGATTTCAGTTGTTTTACAGCTTTTTTTGTTTCTTCTTTTTCTTCATAGTTGTTAGGTACTATGACTTCTTTTTTGTATTTGTCAGCTTCCTTAAAGACGGAAAACAATTTCTTGTCGTGTTCGTTTTTTGTGTAGCTATTTGTGTTAGTTTTCCTTGCTTCTGAAGTAGGTATTTCTGTAGTCCTATGGTGGTTATTCTGTAATAGTTTTCTAGCTGTATAAGGCCTCTACCACCTTCGATACGTTGTATATACAGCCTTTCTATTTCAGATTTTGGGTGGTACATCCTAAATCCTGTCATCATTTTTCTTCTTTTCCTGTTTATTTTGATTAGTTCATTTACAGTCCAGTTAAGAATAGTATAGCTGTAACTGGAAAGGCTAAAGTGTTGATACCTATTATCTTGTTTGCATTGAGCTGTGTTCGAGTATTAATCTAACTCGTCTATAGCATTCTTTTCTTATCTTTTCTTTCATTTGTATGTGTTATATCGTGTCTAGTTCATTGATTCCTAAGTATTTGTATGTCTGGCTTTGGTCTAATTCTCTTGTTTCATCTGCTTTATCTCGTGTGATGTTGCTACTCTTAACTAGTTTTCCGCCTTTCAAGGTTGCTTTGGCACATATTTCTAAGCCAAACTTCATGTTTATTTCTTTGGTAAATCTATGTACTATCTGTAGTAATGTTTCCAACTGTTTATCATTTGTAGCGTACAGTTATAGATCATCCATATATAAGAGGTGGCTGATTGTTTTGTCGTAACAGTTGCATCCACATCCAGTTCTGTTTAGCATGTCAGATAAAGGTGTCAGTGCCAAGCAGAAAAGGAGTGAAGAGAGCGTGTCTCCCTGGAATATCCCCTTCTAATAGCGATGCTTTGGTTATTATTATTATTATTATTATTATTATTATTGTTCAGTAGTTTTATTTTTATAACGTGCTTTCACTTCACTACCGAGCGCAGCTCTGTGCGCCTTGGGTATGTGCTATGGTTTGCCGTGGTACGCTTATGTTTACTGTAATTATTATTATTATTATTATTATTATTATTATTATTATTATTATTATTATTATTATTATTATTATTATTATATTTTAAAAAGGATTGACGTAACTCTTCACGAAGGTAAATAGTCAAGACGAAGAGTGCGATTCGCTTGTATAAATGTTTTATTCGTTGAACAATATTTCGACAGTACGTCTGTCCTTCTCAAGTTCAAAGCAAAAGGTGATTAAAAATTCAAAATTTCAGAAAACTAAACGTAAACTATGAATGAGAGTAACCAGCGTCCATACGTTGATTTATTATTATTATTATTATTATTATTATTATTATTATTATTATTATTATTATTATTATTATTATTATTATTCAGTAGTTTTATTTTTATAACGTGCTTTCACTTCACTACCGAGCGCAGCTCTGTGCGCCTTGGGTATGTGCTGTGGATTGCTGTGGTGCTCTTATGTTTACTGTATTGAAAGTGTTTTGCGTAGAATGTGTGCAGTGCCCAGTAGTGCAATTTTCTGTATGTTATATATATTTGTAAGTCCTGGTGTTTTTGTTATGTATTTGTCTGAATATTTTTTTATTATACCTAAGGCACCTACTATGATAGGAATTGTTTCTGTTTTTAGATCCCACATTCGAGTTATCTCTATTTCCAGGTCTTTGTATTTTGAAAGTTTTTCCATTTCTTTTAGAGAAACGTTGTCATCTGCTGGTATTGAAACATCAATTAGAAGGCATTTTTTTCCTTCATGATCTTTGACAACTATATCTGGTCTATTTGCCTTAATTTCTCTATCTGTGTGTATTGGCATATCCCAGAGTATGGTTGCTTTCTCGTTTTCTGTGACCTTTTCTGGCGTGTGTTTATACCATCTTTTTTCTGTTGCTATTCCATAATGTTGGCATAGCTTCCAGTGTATATAGGTCCCAGCTCTGTCGTGTCTGTGAATATATTCCTTCTTAGCCAGGACTGGGCAGCCAGAGATAATATGATTTATTGTTTCTTGTCCATCTCCACATATTCTACAGTTACTTGTTATATTTCTTTTCATTATGTGTTTTTGGTAATTTCTGGTGGGGAGGCTTTGGTCTTGTGCAGCAATTAAAAATCCTTCAGTCTCTGCTTTGAGTCCTGAGCTTCTCAGCCATTGCTGGGATTTTTCTCTGTCTATTTCTTTCGCATTTAGTTTAGCCCAGTATTTACCATGTAGGGGCTTTTCTTGCCATGGTTTTATCATGGTCCGTTGCTGTTCTAGTTTTAGTTTGGATTTCATTTGTTTTATAGCTTTTGTTGTTTCTTCTTCTTCTTCTTCGTATTTGTTAGGTAGATTGATTTCTTGTTTGTATTTGTCAGATTCCTTAAATACTGAAAACAGTTTTTTGTTTTGCTCGTGTTTTGTGGCTATTTGTATTAGTTTCCCTTGCTTCTGGAGTAGGTATTTTTGCAGTCCTATGGTGGTTATTTTATAATAGTTTTCTAGCTGTATAAGACCCCTGCCACCTTCTGTGCGTTGTATATATAGCCTTTCTATGTCAGATTTTGGGTGGTGCATCCTATATCCTGTCATTATTTTTCTTGTTTTCCTGTCTATTTTACATAGTTCGTTTAGTGTCCAGCTAAGGATGTTGTAGCTGTAGCTTATAACTGGGACAGCTAAAGTGTTGATACCCATTATCTTGTTTTTAGCATTGAGCTCTGTTTTTAGTATTGATCTAACTCGTCTATAGTACTCTTTCTTTATTTTTTCTTTCATTTGTGTATGTTGTATCCTATCTAGTTCATTGACTCCTAAATACTTATATGGTTGGCTTTCGTCTAGTTCTCTTATTTCATTGGCTTTATCTAGTGTTATATTGCTACTTTTAACTAATTTTCCTCTTTTCAGGGTTGCTTTGGCACATTTTTCTAATCCGAATTTCATTTCTATTTCTTTGGTAAAGCCGTGTATTTTTTATTGCTACACAAGACCAGAGCCTCCCCACCAGAAATTACCAAAAACACATAATGAAAAGAAATATAACAAGTAACTGTAGAATATGTGGAGATGGACAAGAAACAATAAATCATATTATCTCTGGCTGCCCAGTTCTGGCTAAGAAGGAATATATTCACAGACACGACAGAGCTGGGACCTATATACACTGGAAGCTATGCCAACACTATGGAATAACAACAGAAAAAAGATGGTATAAACACACGCCAAAAAAGGTCACAGAAAACGAGAAACCAACCATACTCTAGGATATGCCAATACACACAGATAGAGAAATTAAGGCAAATAGACCAGATATAGTTGTCAAAGATCATGAAGAAAAAAATGCTTTCTAATTGATATATCAATACCAGCAGATGACAACGTTTCTCTAAAAGAAAACAATTCCGATCATAGTAGGTGCCTTAGGTATAATAAAAAAAATTTCAGACAAATACATAACAAAAACACCAGGACTTACAAATATATATAACATACAGAAAATTGCACTACTGGGTACTGCACACATTCTACGCAAAACACTTTCAATACAGTAAACATAAGAGCACCACAGCAAACCACAGCACATACCCAAGGCGCACAACAAAAAATTATTATTATTATCAGTCAACTTCTCCTTATTGAAGTCTATCAAATATAGAGCCAATAAATTACTGAGGCAGTTTAAACTGATGTAATTGCATCCTAGACGTGTGACGTCATTGTGTATCTTTTATCCTTTACTTATTTCGGTCATTAGACTGCGGCCATACTGAAGCACTGCCTTGAAGAATTTTAGTCGAACGAATCGGCCCCGGTACTTATTCTATCTAAAGCCTCGTACATATTTTATCGGTCTCTTTTACCGAACCGTTAGTCTACGGAGACGTAAACACAACACCACCGGTTGTTAAGCGCTGGTGGAGGACAAATACAGATGTAAATCAAGACACACACACGCACATAACACATATAGGACGGGCTTCTTTCAGTTTCCGTCAACCAAATCCACTCACAAGGCTCTGGTCGGCCCGACGCTACAGCAGAAGACACCTGGTCAAGGTTCCACGCAGTGAAACTGAACCCGGAACGATGTGATTCGGAAGCAAACTTCTTATCCCATAGCTACGCCTGTATGCTAGAAAAAAACATTATGATTATAATAGCAGACACTGTAATAAAACAGTCAGTACTCGCCTATCGAACCACCAACATTGTTTCGACTCTCAGCCGAAATTTTATTGCTTCGTTTATATCGGTAACGTCACTGCAAAGATATAAACGTCAGGTGCTGCCTTTTCTTTTTCGTCATAACAAATTAAACTTATGTTTGAGATTGTAAGCGTTTTTGAAAGTTTATGTTAATTTTATACATATCTCACGTTTTATATTCTGTTTATCCTGTTCCCACTTCTGACAAGTGTTATAGCATGCGGAAATTTTTTCCAGTTTTTCCTGTCGTTCAAGCGTTTGAAAGATGCCACACCCTCTTGGATATGATCCTAGCCTATCGCAAGTTTAAACCAATTCGGACTCAGCATTAAACTAGCAAAATATTCATCCAACGGAAATTATTTGTAGCTAAGCAAACAAAATTATGTCGTTATTCTTTTATTGGTTTCTGTCATTGAACTGCTGTCTTTGAGCATTTGAAGGGTTTTAGTGCCCATAACAATCCCAGAATTTTGGCCGTAATTACTTACCTTCCTTTGATGGGAAAAAGACAAAATTTGCCTGGCCGTAAGAAGATCTAACCGAGACGGAACCAAATACCACAAATTCATTTTAGTTCAATACTTCATTATATATATATGTATAAATAAATGCGCCCTTTTAAAGCCTAACCAGGCTCATGGGCCCGGTTAGGCTTTAAATTTAGAAATAGCAGTCAAAGAACTACTGATTCTAAACTACAAATTTTTCTCTAAACGGATGGCGATATTTATGGCACACTAAATTTTCAGTATGTTGGAGAAGCAACTCAATGCTATATTTATGATGATAAATGGTTTTACCGATAAAGGTTTTTTCATACTGAACTACTTGGCAAAATTATTAATTATTAATCCTATTATT
>NC_142937.1:60098845-60106345 GCF_046866305.1 Octopus bimaculoides | reverse complement strand
AGTAAGGGGCGGGGGTATAATACGGGTAGATGATGCTCGGAACCAACCGATGTGATATTTATTAGGATGCTGAGGTTTACAGCGATAGTGATGGCGGAAACAATGTTGATGGCGATTGTGATGATGATAGCAGTGATTGTGAAAGTAGCCATGGTGATAATGATGATGGTGAAAAGGACGGTATGAGTGTGATGATGCTGGTGCCAAAGCTTATGATAATGGTGATAATGATGGAGATGATGGTGATGTTAGTGATGGCGATGATGGTGGTGATGAAGATGATTGGAAGGATGGTAATGACAGCAATGATGATATGGACGGTAGTGGTGATAACTGCAATGATGGTGGTGACATGGTGATGATGATGATGGTGGTGGTGGTAGTCATTATGTTGAGAATTTTGATGGTGAAAGTTTTGATGATAGTGGTGATGTTATTGTCACGAGGATGATGAAATTGGAGATGATGGTGAATGTGATGCAGCTGCTGATAATGATGATGATGATGATGATGATGATGATGATGATGAGAATGGTGGCGTTAGTAATGGAAGTGATTGTGTTGATGCTGCTGGTGATGTTGATGATAATGTTGGTGAGGGTAAGAATGGTTATTGTGGTGCCGTGGGAAATGATGATGATGACGATTTTGATGATAACGGTGATGATCATGGACGATGACGATAATGATGATGGTTAGGTTGGTGGTCGTGTTGATGACTTTAATATATATGGAAATGGCAATGGAAGTGATGGTTTATGGATAAACGGAGAATGATGGAGGTGGTGCTGATGATGATCATGATGATAGTGATGCTGATGGTGGTGGGTGTGGCGGAATTAGGAGTGATAATGTCGATGATGCTGATGATAATGACGATGGTAAAAATGGTGATGGTGGTGCCGGAAGTAATGATGATGATGTCGACAACGACGACGATGAAGATGACGATAATAGTGATGATGATGATGATGACAGCGACTACGACGACGACGACGATGATGATGATGATGATGATGATGATGGTGAAATGGTGTCGGTGGTGCCGGTAGCAACGATGGTGATGACAACGACGATAGAGAAGATGAGAATAATGATGATGATGATGGTGAGGCTGATGGTTTTGTTGATGACCTTATAGAGAGACGACGATGGAAGCGATAATGGTGATAGTGGAGATGTGGCTGAGATAGGGTAAATGAGTGAATGGCAGTGAGTGAAAAGTACTTGTAATAACTGATGTTGTTGTTGTTGCTGCTGCTGTAGATGTTTAGCCCAAGGTCACCCCTGTTCAAGTAGATTTATTAACAAGATCAGAGGCATTCTATCTACGACAAAAATCCTATCATATTTCCAGACACAGAGTATCGAATACTATATTATCGAATGTAGTCTTCCCTCTTCTTTTTTTGTCAAGATAGCAGGGTGTGATTTGGGGGTAGTAACTGACGTAGATGTTAGTGGTAGTGGTGGTGGAAGTTTGTGAGAAAAATACTGCAAGTAGTAGTAGTAGTAGTAGTAGTAGTAGTAGTAGTAGTAGTAGTGGTGGTGGTGGTAGCAGCAGTAGTCGTAATAGCAGTAGTCGTAGTAGTAGGGTGATATCGGCTGTGATAGTGGTTGTAGCGGTGGTGATAAGTTGATGTGTTAATGTTCTCTGTGACGTAACACCTCAGGTAGTGTGAAGGTGATTTGTGTTCTTCTGTCTAGTGGTTACGACGGTGGCTGTTGTGATGGTGACCTCAAGGTTACTTCACGCAATTGATAATAGTGCTGCCACCGCAATTGTTGTTGCTGTTGTGGCTGTTGTTGCAGACGGTGATGTTGCTGTTGATGTTGTTGTTGTTGTTGATTATGATGGTGATGCGGTAGTATTGATGATTATAGTGCTGCGGCTATTAGCAATGTAAGAGGCACAACTTGTCAGTAGTAGCAATAAGCAGTAATTTTCTGCTGTGAAGCACAGTGACAGTATTTAGAGGGGCATTGGATTTAGATATATTAGAGATTATAAGACATTTACTTCATCGCCAACATAAAGTGACTCATTTGATAATTGTGGTCAAAGACTGATCTACGCAGACAGCCAGATGACAAGAGGAAGTGAACAGGATCTATCAAAACTTTTACCATTTCATACCTTAGAAATTAGAAAGGCATCATCAATTCAGATATAATTTCTTCTTCCTTCACCCAACCCATCACCTCTCATCTTTACTTTGTCTTTCTCTCTCTTTCTTTCTCTGTCTTTCTTTTCTTTCTCTCTGTCTCTTTCTCTCTTGTGTCATTCTGTCGAATAGTCTGCACGATTCTTAGTGCACCGCGATTTCAGCTCCTGGGAAAATGTCTGCAAGTGAGAAGCTCATGTCTTAGAATCGAATTAAGCAAAAAGACGTAAGAAGTTTCCTTTATCTTCTGCAAAGAATTAATACATTGTTAGTGTGCTTTTGTATTAGGTGTTAGTCAAATGCAGTGGTCAGGTATTTGACGGCAAAATGTCGTCAGCAAAACGGAAATATGGATGAGTCATAAAGACACCCTTCCCTACCCACGTTTGCATGCGTAATGTCTGGCATGGCAATAGCCATTACTGACGCAGTTAGAACCAGGGAAATTTTCCGTTTCAGCTTCAAGGACTAAGTAGAGGCGAGGGAGGGGTTAGACTAACGAAACTTCCAAGAAAACGAATGATTTCAGAAATACAAGCGAAGATATGATTATGACTAGTGCTATATTCTCTCTATCTCTCTATTCCACCAATCCAATAGCATTCACCCGCCATCTTTCCTGCCCCCGGGGCATAATAAAATTATACTATCAAACAAGAACAAAGTTTGAAGTGACTTAAAGAAGTGTTTGTCCAAGGATAAATTTTATGATTTGCTCAACACCATGAAAGACAATAGGCACAGCATACAGAACAATTGAAAATCAGGTAATAATTGTGTCGAGTGCTGCATAGTTTGAAAATATCATTAAAACAAGGTCCTCTCTGGTCAATATCATTTCATTCCTCTATGGCCTTCTAATCAAACCGAGTGCTTATAATCCTATTATTTTCTTCTGTATCACAATTTTCTGCTAGAGAAGACAGGAAATTATCACCATTCACAACCTACACACCTCTATTTCTCCTATATCTCAATATAGCTAAATGGCAATGTTTTACTCATCTTCTTGATACAAAGCGATCGGTAGAGAAATATATATTTTCTAATTTCCATATTCTTCATCCAAATATAGCAGGTTACCACTAAGATCAGCTCCCCTTACTTGCTGAATTACACAGGATGTAATTTACTACGTTATTCTTCCCAATAATATTATTTTAATAGCGCTGGATATTCTAATAATAATAATAATAATAATAATAATAATAATAATAATAATAATAATAATAATAATAATAATAATGCTTTATTACATTTTAAGTTATAATAATAATAATGATAATAATAATAATAATAATAATAATAATAATAATAATAATAATAATAATAATATTAATAATAATATTAATAATAATAATAATAATAATAATAATCTCCAGTGTCTGTGCAGAGGTAAATATTTCTAGATGAAACCTTTAATCAATTAATCTATTCCAGTATATTACCGGTACTTATTTAATCGAACCCTGGAGGATGAAAGCGATTGTCAACCCAATGAGTTTGGAATACACAGCAAAGGGAAAATAACTAGAGACTGCAGGGCATATAGTACACCACAATTTTTGATTGTGATAATAAAATTGTAAACCGAATGCAGCAAATTTTGGAATAAGTTGCAATTAATTAGATCAATCAAAGTATTTTTACTTCCATTATTTTATTAATCACTGTGAAAACAGGTCGAGCTTTAGTAGTTATTAAATATTGCAAAATATTTTATCTACCATTCAATCATTTCTAACATAGGTACAAGGCTAGAAATTTGACTGGAAGGGATCGGCTGATTAAATCTATCACAATACTAGACTGGTACTCATTTTGTCGACTCCAAGCAAAGTCAACTTCGGCGGGGTTTGAAATTAACGTGTAAAGGGCCGGAATAAGTGTTGATGCACTATCTCTTCTACTGATATGCCATCCTAAGTAATTCTATTGTAACGATCATATAACTATTAATAATTCTAGCAAGTCTGCCTTGCAACATTTTCCCACGTTCTCTAATAGTGAGAATATTTTAATATCTTCAATATAATTATTTCTATAACATTGGATAGAACACCACAAACGAAATCAACCCACTTATTTGATTGCAATTTCTTATAAATAGCCTCAGATGCGTGAAAACGTTAGTTGACCATAACAGAATTTAAACTTTCGATATAAATTAACCTAATATTCAAAACATTTTGTCTGGTGTTCTACTATGTCTGCCTTCCACCTTCTTTAATGATAATAGGAACTTTGAAATTATCATGAAGGACGGTACATAGCCAGATGATGGAATGCTACCTTCCGGTGTAGGATAAGCCATTATGCAGATCTCAAGCGAAAAGTTCTAGTCAACGAGAAAACATCATTCCAGTTGTACCTAGAGCATTAAGGAAGTTATGGAGAAAATTCAAATAACTTTTAAAATGGCAGTTTTACTTTATCCAATCAGAACATTGAGTAGAGCATGCTATTAATTTTAAGAGCTTGTGTTGGCAGTTATGACCAGTTTCTAACGGAAATAACTAGGGAAAAATCACAGGAGTCAAAATATATGAGAATATAATAGATAGTATTAAAAAAATGAAAATCTATCTTTACCTGTTTGGGTGAAAATTATCTCAGTACAAGACGAGTGTTGTGGGGATAATAACTACATGAAAAAATGGCGGTTATTGGATCATCATGAAAATTGCATGACATTGACTAAAGAAGTGTTAAACAGAATTAAATTTATATAAAATTTGTTTTGTGTAAGTGAAGACAAAAGGAAATATTATACAATGGATTTTTGTTACAGTTATCCATTTTCTTTTGATAGCAAGGCAGTAGAAGTACCGTTAAAGTTTAAAAATCTGATTAAAAAACGGAAGGTATGGTTGTGTAGTAGGAAATCATTATGAAATATACAAGAGTATATTACTGACATTAATCGAAACAACGACCTGTTAGAAATGACATCTATATGTTCCTCAAACAATACCTAACTCCCTTAGGCAAGGAAACATCAGATAATAAAGTTCAGTGTATATTATTTATAAAAAAGAAAAAAAAACCAAAAAACGAAAAACAAAAGAAAACTATGGTAGTATAGCCATGGATTAATGCCTTAAAGATCTGGTTAACTCTAGCTGACACTGGAAAATATTTATAGAAATATATTTTGCAGAGCTATAACTACACACCTCCTCCAACACCAAGAAAAGAGAAAAAAAAAGATTATCATGATGCCAATGCCTTTGATTATCTGATTATTGATCAATAAGTGTTGATTTGGCATAAACCTATAACAGCGTCTGCCTCAAAATTAATCTGTGTGTACAGTTATGAAGAAAAGGAAGCTGCGTATAAGAAAGGAAATGTTCATCTCTCTCTCTCTCTCTCTCTCTCTCTCGCTCTCTCTCTCTCTTTATATATATATATGCCTGTCTGTCCATCTATCGCTATATATAAATGCATACAGACACATTTATATATATATATATATATATATATATATATATATATATATATATATATATATATATATATATATATATATATATATATATATATATATATATATATATATATATATATATATATATATATATGTGTGTGTGTGTGTGTGTGTGTGTGTGTGTGTATATATATGTGTGAGTGCGTGTATACATACACACACACATACATATATATATATATATATATATATATGTATATATATATGTATATATATATATATAGTCGTATATATATATATATATATATATATATATATAAATATATACACACACACACAAGCACACAGACACAAACAAACATACACAGACACATGCACACACACAAACAAACACACATATCTATCTATCTATATACCTAAAGATATATATATATATATATATATATATATATATATATCTTTAGGTATATATATATATATATATATATATATATATATATATATATATATAGAGAGAGAGAGAGAGAGAGAGAGAGAGAGAGAGAAATATGTAGATAATTAGTTTGATTCTTTACCACATGGTTCTGCGACACTTTAGGCAAGTGTTTTCGACTATAGCCTCGAGCCGACCAAAGATTTGTGAGTAGATTTGGTAGACGAAAACTGAAAGAAGCCTGTCGTATATATACATATATTTGTATGCTTGTCTGTGTGTGTGCGTGTGAATATGTGAATGTGTGTATGTATGTGCGTCTGTATTTATTCCTTCCGGCATCGCTTGACAAACGGTAGTTATCAGCTACGTCCCCGTAACTTAGTGGTTCGGAAAAGATACGGATAGAAGTACAAGGCTCACAAAGAGTAAGTCCTGTCGTCGATCTCTTCGACTAAAACCGTTTAAAGTGGTGTTCCAGCGTGGCCACAACCAAATGACTGAAACGAGCAATAGAATATATATATTAAATGATATATATATATAGATTTATATATATTATATATGCATATATAAATATATATATATATATATATATATATATATATATATATATATATATATATATATATATATATATATATATATATATATATATATCAATATAAATATATATATATAAATAAATAAATATATATATATATATATATATATATATATATATATATATATATATATATATATATATGTATATATATATAAATGTATATATATATATATATATAAATGTATATAAGCAGACAGCAGAACTCGAGGCAATTCAGCGGCACTATACAAAAAAGATCGCCACAGTCCAACAGATGAACTACAGGGAGCGACTGAAGGCACTAGGTCTCTACTCCCTGGAGCGCAGGCGGGAGAGATATGTAATAATATACATATGGAAAATACTGGAAGGACTGGTGCCAAACTTTGGCATCAAGTACTACAGGAATGCCCGCACGGGTCGTCACTGCATGGTGCCAAAGGTGCCGTCCACTGCATCTCACATAAGAACGAGATACTGCAGCAGCCTCGGTTTCAGAGGACCTCAGCTCTTCAATGCCCTGCCAAAACATTTGAGAGACATGCAAGACATGTATGCAGAGGTCTTCAAGACAAAACTTGACGCTTTCCTCTCCACGATACCAGACGAACCAATGGCTCGTAATGAGACGCAGTTTAGGGCAGCGATGTCAAATTCTCTTATACACCAGATGTGCCATCAAAACTCTTGATTGGACCATATCAGGTGGGGGAGAAGAGCCATGCAAGGAACGTGAAGAGAGCACAGCATAAAGACGGAAAATCACGGTGGTGCACCAGCATGGCCGCAGCCACTTGGCTGAAACCCATAAATAAATAAATAAATAAATAAATAAATATATATATATATATATATATATATATATATATATATATATATATATATA
>NC_142937.1:60071345-60093845 GCF_046866305.1 Octopus bimaculoides | reverse complement strand
CTAGAGTATAGTATGGTATGGTATTATACAAAAACCATTCCAAAAAACTAGGTGATCAAAAAATCAAAATTAGCAACACGGATTTCAAAGATGATTGCAGTACGCACGTTTCATGCTACTCCATTTATTAAGTAATGCGAGCATTACATTAAATGCAATATGTAGAGCAATCTTCAGCTGCAGGAAAATGCAGAAAATCACAGTAGAATAGACATATTATAATTGTGGCAACATTTCAAATCCAAGTGGGAGGAAGAATACATAAAAATCCATCTTGACATAGCCAAGTCTATCAGGCTAGTAATTGGTTCTAGGCAAAAATTCTAAACTGTCTCTGATTTTATTGTCTCTTATCTAGTAGTAATAGTATTAGGGACAATCACTTCTAAGGAAAGGGAAGGTGTAAGCATTATGCATGGACAAGGCTATAAAAGATATGGTTATAAAGGATTCTCTGGTCAGAGTGGCAAACACTCTTATAGGTTGGGGTATTTTACTACTATCAAAATGTTGAGGAATTAAACCCTAGGTATATAGGTCAAACAGGGCTTTTCCTTTAGTCTAAATAGAATATCAGTATTGTTTTACAGATATCAATATTAGTTTAACCAATATTTTAACAGTAAGAGGTATGCTAATAAAAAAAAAGCATGAAGTAATGTCAGTATTGAATTCAGAGGCTATAGATAAGGTGTAAAGTCTAAGGATATTAAGTATATTGGGTTCATGAAAATGATTTTGAATTATTTAAAAAAATTATTTTAAAATTTTAGCTGATATATATAATAATACTATTTAGAAGACACATAAAATTTAAGCTTTATTTTTATAATGTGAAGAAAAATTAGTATAGGATTTATATTAGTTTATGGGTTTACTAAGGTTTAAGGGACAGAAAAAGAAAAAGGATATTAGGAATTAACAAGCACATCCAATACAGGAACTGATGATTGATTAAAAGTTTCATTAGTCCTGGATTTGTTTCAAGATTAACATGGGCTAATTAAAAAATATTAATTGAATAAGGATTAGATTAATTTTGGGCATAAGGATTAGATTTATTTAAGTAAAAAAATACAAAATAAACAAGACACTATTGTTGTAAGCCCTGGAATAATGTAATAACAACAACAACAATGATTCTTTTAAAGTCAAGCATTAAATAACGTAAAAACTTATGAAAATTTTCTATTCTTATAAGCTATATAGGGTTAAGATACATATTGAGAAACTAACAGCAATAGCAGAAGTGGTGTGAAAGAATATCTTCTATGGAGTATATTTTAAATCTTATTTATCACAAGTAGATTAAATGTAAAGGTGAGAGATCAGGAATATAAGTTATAAAGGTTCAATTTCCAATTTAAAATATGTGCTAATTAATAGCCCTAGATGACCATGGTGGAAGTTAAATTACTATAATTTGATAATTTTAACTACTTTATAAAAACTATTTTTAAAAAATTTAAAAGTGCGAGTAGAGCAGTGTACACATGATACCCTGAGGTCTAATCTATTATTGATTAGGTTAGGATTATTTCTAAGTTTAAAAATTTCATATATTTCCATAGAACATAATTCACATCCATATCTATTATTTCTATAAGGTTGAGCTCTTATAATTTCCCATTTAAGGCTAAAATTAATACCATTATCTTTTAACTCCCAAATTTTACTTGCCAATGTCGTACTATTTGTCTTGTGTCTAAGTCTAAAAGAGGACCTATGGTTATATATTCTCTGTTTCACATTAATACTACATCCTATGTAAATATAATTCTCGGTTATTGTACTAATAATGCATCTGTACACTACGTTACGGGTGCAACAAATTTCTAATAAAGGACAATGGGACTTATTTCTGAAGTTGCACATGGTGGTGCTATCAACCCCACCTATATTATTTCTAATATCTCTATTATTATTATTACAATTATTTACACTAATATTATTTGTCGATTCCTCAATTCTACTATTAGGTATATATTGATCATTTCTGTGATTTTCTGCATTTTCCTGCAGCTGAAGATTGCTCTACATATTGCATTTAATGTAATGCTCGCATTACTTAAATAAATGGAGTAGCATGAAACGTGCGTACTGCAATCATCTTTGAAATCCGTGTTGCTTATCTTGATTTTTATATATATATATATATATAAATTTGTATAAATAAGGATAAGATCGACATATAAAAGTATCGATCTTATCACGTGGCCAGCATGGGAATAAAAACCATCAACGGTAACAATTATTTGAAATTATAATATGGGGTATCTAAGAAATACCGCCACGCTGAAAAATAGCAGTCAAATCTTGACTCTAAACCACAATAAATGTTCATACGGCACAAAAGTGCGAAGACGAAAACAAAACAAACTAGCAAAAAAATTACTGGATAATTCGAGATCCTGGATTTCTGGCTCTGCATAAGAAATGCTCTGCCTTCATCGGTGGAATATACTCAGAAAAAGCACATAGATACAAATATATATATATATATATAAACATACGATATACTTACATATACGAACGTATACATACATATATATGCACGTATGCACACGACCAGTTTAAATTGCCCGCCTAAAAACTCCTCGTGCGATATGGTCAGAATATCCACCGCAGTGAATATAATGACGAAATGAATTTATATAAATGAGGATTAGATCGATATATAAAAATATCGATCTTATCAAGTGGACAACATGGGAATAAAACCATCAAAGGTAACAATTATTTAAAATTATAATATAGGGTATCTAAGAGATACCGCCACGCTGAAAAATAGCAGTCAAATCTTGACTTATATATATATATATATATAACTATTTATCATCATAAATATACAGGGATTAGCAATTGAGTTGCTTCTCCAACATACTGAAAATTCAGAAATAGCAGTCAAAGAACTACTGATTCCAAACTACAATTTGTAGTTTGGAATCAGTAGTTCTTTGACTGCTATTTCTGAATTTTCAGTATGTTGGAGAAGCAACTCAATTGCTAATCCCTGTATATTTATGATGATAAATAGTTCTACCGATAAAGGTTTTTTTCATACTGAACTACTTGGCAAAATTGTTAATTGTTAATTCTATTATTAATTGACGATTCTCTGCCCTTATTCTTGTATATATATATATATATATATATATATATATATATATATATATATATATATATATATATATATATATATATATATATATATATATATATATATATATATATATATATATATCAGATGTTGAAGCCATCCGCATCGAATTGCAACTTAGATGGTTAGGTCATCTCTCACGTATGAGTGATATCAGAATTCCAAAGCAACTTCTCTTTGTCCAATTCCCAACTGGAAATTCAGTTGGAAAGTCATTCTTGCGCTTCAAAAACAAACTAAAAGACAACCTGAAGCGATGCAATGTTCCTTTTTTTTTGCCATTGGAAAACAAAGCATCAGAATGCAGGACCTGGCGTCAGTCCTGCTTCTCTTCAGCTTAAAGATTTGACGAAAATTGATTCCAGCATCGGGACCAACTTCGTGCCTGCATGAAGCCACACTTGCATAACGCTGTTCCTTACCTGTCATTGTGGTTTTGTAGCGAGAAGCAAACTCGAGAAAACACATAGTGAATGATCCACAAGCACGCAAGCAAACTGAGTCCTCAATCTGTTCCATTTGCCGAAAGGTTTTCACGATACACATTCGCGTACATAGAAGATGATAGACACTTTGCTTTACTAAACACTTATTTGTCGTTCGCAACAAAAGAATCCATCATATATATATACATGCATATAAATATAAATGTGTATGCACATGTGTATAGATGCATGTTCATAAATTACTTAATACATACACTCACACATATGTATGGATTATTTAAAGTGATGTACAAATTTTATATAGTAAGAAAATGGAGTCTAATCAGAATTTTGGATAATATTTTGTTTAGAGCTTTCATTTCGTTTAGGAGATTCATCAGAAATATATTTTTTTACTGCAGAAATTTTATACCGTATTTTATATAAGGTTGAATGGGGATAAAAATGTTTTTTGTTACCTATATGTTATCTATCTATCTATCTATCTATCTATCTATCTATCTATCTATCTATCTATCTACACACTTAGAATATACATGTTCCTTCAGACTATTTATATACATACACGCATACATATACACACACATGCATATACAAACACATACACACGTGTTTCTTTTTATGTATGTTCGTACGTACGTACGTATGTATGTATGTATGTATGTATGTATGTATGTATGTATGTATGCATGTGTGTGTGGGAGAGAGAGAGAATGTGTTTGTGTATGTGTGTGATTCTGTGTGTATTCGCTTGTATTAATGAAAATCATAGTTTATACAATACAAACAGCTTAACTTGTTAACGTCTGCTGCTGTTGTCACTGCTATTGAATTTTCTCAAAACTAAATCTTTTGAAGTAGATGCATCACAGTGAAAGTAGATTTGAAGCTTGAGAAGATGTTTTTCAGATTGAAGGATCAGATACAGACTAGATTTCAAACTCTTCACTACACTATGCTACTGTTACTTAGTGTATCAATCCCAGAGTGACGGAATGTTAAGCAAATTTGGCACGATTCGAGTTTAGAGTTGTAAGCAACCTAACGGATCATTAAATATTCAGCTACATCTATCGCTTTTCTTATGGAACCACCGAATGTTGCGTTATAAAAGGTGGAGGAGAAAAATGAGAAGGGAATAAAAACTTACTAAGGCGTAAAATTGGTTTCCTGTGATTGGGTGGGCACAGAGCCCTGTGATTGGGTGGGCACGAAGCCGTGTTCTCAGTTGAGAAGGAAAATGGGAAGTTTAACGTTCATGCCTTTTCCAAAGGTTTTGGCGACTTAAGTGATGTGAAATATATTTTCAATTTCGAATCCAAAACTGTGTTGCAGCCTCGAATTACTGGAAGTTCAACTCCGAAGAGATGGTAAATAAACTACTCGGTTAAAAATATTATTATTATTTCTATTTATCCCATGTTTTGTTGGAGCTTCTGGAGTTTTACATGCGTAACGTGCTTCACTTTATTATTATCATTATCATCATCATCATCATCATCATCATCATCATTATTATTATTATTATTATTATCATTATTATTATTATTATTATTATTATTATTATTATTATTATTATTATTATTGAGTGAGAGAGCAGTGCATGCCATCAAAGTGACACTGGGGTAAAATATACGAAGCCCATTATACCCATCATGACTACCTATCCGATAAGAGTACACCAGGCACATGCATCACAACCATATGTGCGCGACATGGTGATCTCATATCAAGATAAACAGCGCATGACATCGCAGGTGGGGCCCAGTTAGAATTTTCTTCAGGTCGATAGCCCATCCCACTCAATAGGTCCCTGAATAAGGTTTGTTTAAGGATGTTGAGCAAAACACTCATGTTTCAAAAGGTGAATTATTCAAACCTCAAATAATTCCTCTCAACACTTGGCTATGATGCTCCCCCACTACTTCTGCTCATGATCAGAGATGCACATATCGTCAGCCACTAAGGGACATGCTCAACTGGTTAAGGTCAAACAACTGACAAGCATATTATTATTATTGTTCAGTAGTTTTATTTTTATAACGTGCTTTCACTTCACTACCGAGCGCAGCTCTGTGCGCCTTGGGTATGAGCTGTGGTTTGCTGTGGTGCTCTTATGGTTACTGTATTGAAAGTGTTTTGCGTAGGATGTGTGCAGTACCCAGTAGTGCAATTTTCTGTATGTTATATATATTTGTAAGTCCTGGTGTTTTTGATATGTATTTGTCAGAATATTTTTTTAATTATACCTAAGGCACCTACTATAATAGGAATTGTTTCTGTTTTTAGATTCCACATTCGAGTTACCTCTATTTCCAGGTCTTTGTATTTTGAAAGTTTTTCCATTTCTTTTCGAGAAACGTTGTCATCTGCTGGTATTGATACATCAATTAGAAAACATTTTTTTTCTTCATGATCTTTGACAACTATATCTGGTCTATTTGCCTTAATTTCTCTATCTGTGTGTATTGGCATATCCCAGAGTATGGTTGCTTTCTCGTTTTCTGTGACCTTTTCTGGCGTGTGTTTATACCATCTTTTTTCTGTTGTTATTCCATAGTGTTGGCATAGCTTCCAGTGTATATAGGTCCCAGCTCTGTCGTGTCTGTGAATATATTCCTTCTTAGCCAGGACTGGGCAGCCAGAGATAATATGATTCATTGTTTCTTGTCCATCTCTACATATTCTACAGTTACTTGTTATGTTTCTTTTCATTATATGTTTTTGGTCATTTCTGGTGGGGAGGCTTTGGTGTTGTGCAGCAATTAAAAATCCTTCAGTCTCTGCTTTGAGTCCTGAGCTTCTCAACCATTGCTGGGATTTTTCTCTGTCTATTTCTTTTGCATTTAGTGTAGCCCAGTATTTACCATGTAGGGGCTTTTCTTGCCATCGTTTTATCATGGTCCGTTACTGTTCTAGTTTTAGTTTGGATTTCATTTGTTTTAGAGCTTTTCTTCTTCTTCTTCTTCTTCTTCTTCTTCTTCTTCTTCTTCTTCTTCTTCTTCTTCTTCTTCTTCTTCTTCTTCTTCTTCTTCTTCTTCTTCTTCTTCTTCTTCGTATTTGTTAGGTAGATTGATTTCTTGTTTGTATTTGTCAGCTTCCTTAAATACTGAAAACAGTTTTTTGTTTTGCTTGTGTTTTGTGGCTATTTGTATTAGTTTTCCTTGCTTCTGGAGTAGGTATTTTTGCAGTCTTATGGTGGTTATTTTATAATAGTTTTCCAGCTGTATAAGACCCCTGCCACCTTCTGTGCGTTGTATATATAGCCTTTTTATGTCAGATTTTGGGTGGTGCATCCTATATCCTGTCATTATTTTTCTTGTTTTCCTGTCTATTTTAGATAGTTCGTTTAGTGTCCAGTTAAGGATGTTGTAGCTGTAGCTTATAACTGGGACAGCTAAAGTGTTGATACCCATTATCTTGTTTTTAGCATTGAGCTCTGTTTTTAGTATTGATCTAACTCGTCTATAGTACTCTTTCTTTATTTTTTCTTTCATTTGTGTATGTTGTATCCTATCTAGTTCACTGACTCCTAAATATTTGTATGTTATTATTGTATGTTATTATTATTATTATTATTATTATTATTATTATTGTTGTTGTTGTTGTTGTTGTTGTTGTTGTTGTTGTTGTTGTTGTTGTTATTATTATTATTATTATTATTATTATTATTATTATTATTATATGCTTGTACGAGTTGGCTCCAAGTCTCACTCAGAGACCTCAAGAAACAAGTTAGAAGTTCAGGCTGGTGTTATGCCTAGGGTGTCATATATTTGGCTTTGTACATAGTATTGTTCTAGAGAATGTCCTCAGCTTTTGGTAGGTCTAGATAGATACATTTATATCGATTGGGATAGTCATATCAATGAGGAGGCATGGTTTTTGTCTGAAGTCTTTCAATATAATGTCTGGCCTATTTGTATCTATCTTTCTGTCAGTTTGAATGTTGAAGTTCCAGAGGAGTGAGATGTGATCATTTTCAAGCACTGGAGGTGATTTGTGTTTCTACCAGTTTTTATCATAGGGAAGGTCCAGGTTTTTGCAAATTACCCAGTGAATATATTGTGCAGCTCTATCATGCCTGTTGAGATATTCTGTGGGCGCAAGAAGACTGCACATGGAGACAACTTGATCAATGGTTTCATTTTATTGTTGACATACACGACATGTAGGGCAGTTATTATTATTATCATTATTATTATCATTATTATTATTATTATTATTATTATTATTATTATTATTATTATTATTATTATTATTATTATTATTATTATTAAGGCGGTGAGCTGGCAGAAACGTTAGCACGCCGGGCGAAATGCTAAGCTGTATTTCGTCTGTCTTTACGTTCTGAATTCAAATTCCGCCGAAATCGACTTTGCCTTTCAGCCTTTCAGGGTCGATGAATTAAGTGCCATTTGCGTATTGGGGTCGATCTAATCGACTTTCCCCCTCCCCTCAAATTTCAGGCATTGTGCTTATACTAGAAAGGATTATTATTATTATTACTATTATTGTTGTTGTTGTTGTTGCTACAAAGGGACCATCTGGTAGAATTGTTAGCAGGCTGGGCAAAATATATATACCCAGGCCTATTTCCCATTTTTTAGGAGGGGTAACCACAAGACACACACCAGGCATTCCATTCATTTCCCGGCTCAAAAAGGCGAGCCCTGTTCTATGCTCAGGTCAGGGCATAGAACACAACCCCCAATATCAGCAGCAAGGCACGACAGCATATGCTGGTTTACCCCCACTGCATCATGGTTGTTCCGTACCCCCTTTGAGCAACATCAAATTCACTCATCTGTCCACAACCACTCTCCAAGTTTTCCTATCATTTATAAACTCTCTTGCCTCTCTCACTCCAGCACCTCTAACCACCAAAGCTTTCCTCACTCCATCCATCCACACAAACCGAGGTCTGCCTCTGGTTCTGCTGCCTACCACTTCTGCCTTCATCACCCTCCTTACCATCCCCTCCTCATCCATTCTCTCCATGTGTCCAAACCACCTCAACATCCATCTATCCATTTTGGTTGTTAGCTTTTCTCTTATTTCTGCTCGTCTTCACACCTCCTCATTCCTCATCCTGTGCATCCGTGTAACACCAACCATGGCCCTCAAAAACCTCATTTCAAACACATCTAGTCGCCTTCTTTCCGCCCCTCTCAGCATCCACGTCTCTGCACCATATAACTTTGTCGGAACAATTACACCCTCATACACACCTCTTTTCGCTTTCATACTCAACGTTTTATCTCTCAGAATACCTTTCACAACGCCAAATATCTTACTCCTCTCCCTCACTCTATATCCCACTTCCTCAGCCAAACCCGCTTCCGCCGTCACATGTGATCCCAGATACTTAAAAACACTCACCTCCTCTAACATCTAACCATTTATACTCACACCCATCCTACCAGCCATTCCCTTTCTCGAACATCTCACCACCTTACTCTTAGCTCCATTCACTTTCAGTTTCCTGCTCTCGCACACTCTTGCAAACTCCACCACCAGTTGCTCTTCCAAATCTGCCACCAGTGCTGTATCATCAGCAAACAACAACTGACTTACCTGCCTTTTCTCTCCATTTCCTCCCACCATTTGGGCTCCCCTACCAAAGGTTCTAGAATTTACCTCTCTCACCACACCATCCAGATATAAATTAAACAGCCACGGAGATATCACACAACCCTCTCTTAACCCCACCTTCAAATCAAACTACTCATCTACTTAAGCACCCACCTTAACGCACACCCTACTTTCAAAATTCTTAGTGGTATATCGCGGTATTTCGACTGTCGCTACGTTCTGAGTTCAAATTCCGCCAAGGTCAACTTTACCCATCATTCTTCCAGAGTCGATAAATAAAGTACCAGTGAAACACTGGGGTCAATGTAATCGACTAGTCTCCTCCCCACAAATTTCAGGCCTTGTGCCTTTAGTACAAAGGATTATTATTATTATTATTATTATTATTATTATTATTATTATTATTATTGTTATTATTATTATTCTTTTTCTTCTTATTATTATTTGGCATTTCCTCTGTCTTTACGTTCTGAGTCCAAATTCCGCCGAGGTCGACTTTACCGTTCATCCTTCGGGGTCGATAAAACAAGTACCAGTTAAACACTGGAGTCGATGTAATCGACTCAAACCATTCTCCCGAACTTGCTGGCCTTGTGCTAAAATCTGAAACCGAAAGGCGACAAGCTGGCAGAATCATTAGCACGCTGGACGAAATGTTTAGCAGTATTTCACCTGTCGCTGCATTCAGAGTTCAAATTCCACCGAGGTCGACTTTGTATTTCATACTTTCGGGGTCGATAAATTAGGTACCAGTAAAATACTGGGGTCGATATAATCGACTAGTCTCCTCCCCCAAATTTCAGGCCTTGTGCCTTTAGTTGAAAGGACTACCACTACTACTACTACTACTACTACTACTACTACTACTACTACTACTACTACTACTACTACTACTACTATTATTTAAGTTCTGAGTCCAAATTCCGCCGAGGCCGATTTTGCTTTCCATCCTTTCGGAATAAGTACCAGTTGAGCACTAGGGGTGGACGTAATCGGCTCACTCCCCGTGATTGCTGGCCTTGTGTCAAAGTTTGAAATCATTATTATTATTCTTATTATTGTAGAGGCGAGTGGTTTAGTGTTTAAGGTGTTGGATTTACGATTGTAAGATTGTGGTTTCGATTCCTTGTTAGAACTATGCGTTGTGTTTTTTGGGCAGTACTTGTCAGCACAATCTTTTGGATTTCTCTGAGACATGGTTCTCCTGGGATATTATTTACTGTTGCTCCAATGCACACAGCGAGGAATACATATGTTACAGAATTCGCTACACCGGCCTTATGAACCTACAACTCGAGATCTTTAAGGTGGCGGGCTGACAGAATCGTTAGCTCTCTGGGCAAAGTTCTTAGCGGCCCTTAATCCATCTTTACATTTTTTGTTCAAATTCCGGCGCGGTCGACATTGCCTTCGATAAATTAAGTACCAGTCGAATACTGGCGGTCGATCTAATTGATTTACATCTCCCACCAAATTTCAGACTTATGCCTACAGTAGAAAGGATTATTATTATTATTATTATTATTATTATTATTATTATTATTATTATTATTATTATTATTATTATTATCATTGTTCAGTAGTTTTATTTTTATAACGTGCTTTCACTTCACTACCGAGCGCAGCTCTGTGCGCCTTGGGTATGTGCTGTGGTTTGCTGTGGTGCTCTTATGTTTACTGTATTGAAAGTATTTTGCGTAGAATGTGTGCAGTACCCAGTAGTGCAATTTTCTATATGTTAAATATATTTGTAAGTCCTGGTGTTTTTGTTATGTATTTGTCTGAATATTTTTTTTATTATACCTAAGGCACCTACTATAACCTACTATAATAGGAATTGTTTCTGTTTTTAGATTCCACATTCGAGTTATCTCTATTTCCAGGTCTTTGTATTTTGAAAGTTTTTCCATTTCTTTTCGAGAAACGTTGTCATCTGCTGGTATTGATACATCAATTAGAAAGCATTTTTTTTCTTCATGATCTTTGACAACTATATCTGGTCTATTTGCCTTAATTGCTCTATCTGTGTGTATTGGCATATGCCAGAGTATGGTTGCTTTCTCGTTTTCTGTGACCTTTTCTGGCGTGTGTTTATACCATCTTTTTTCTGTTGTTATTCCATAGTGTTGGCATAGCTTCCAGTGTATATAGGTCCCAGCTCTGTCGTGTCTGTGAATATATTCCTTCTTAGTCAGGACTGGGCAGCCAGAGATAATATGATTTATTGTTTCTTGTCCATCTCCACATATTCTACAGTTACTTGTTATGTTTCTTTTCATTATATGTTTTTGGTCATTTCTGGTGGGGAGGCTTTGGTGTTGTGCAGCAATAAAAAATCTTTCAGTCTCTGCTTTGAGTCCTGAGCTTCTCAACCATTGCTGGGATTTTTCTCTGTCTATTTCTTTTGCATTTAGTGTAGCCCAGTATTTACCATGTAGGGGCTTTTCTTGCCATCGTTTTATCATGGTCCGTTGCTGTTCTAGTTTTAGTTTGGATTTCATTTGTTTTATTGCTTTTGTTGTTTCTTCTTCTTCTTCTTCTTCTTCTTCTTCTTCTTCTTCTTCTTCTTCTTCTTTTTCTTCTTCTTCTTCTTCTTCTTCTTCTTCTTCTTCTTCTTCTTCTTCTTCTTCTTCTTCTTCTTCGTATTTGTTAGGTAGATTGATTTCTTGTTTGTATTTGTCAGCTTCCTTAAATACTGAAAACAGTTTTTTGTTTTGCTTGTGTTTTGTGGCTATTTGTATTAGTTTTCCTTGCTTCTGGAGTAGGTATTTTTGCAGTCCTATGGTGGTTATTTTATAATAGTTTTCTAGCTGTATAAGACCCCTGCTACCTTCTGTGTGTTGTATATATAGCCTTTCTATGTCAGATTTTGGGTGGTGCATCCTATATCCTGTCATTATTTTTCTTGTTTTCCTGTCTATTTTAGATAGTTCGTTTAGTGTCCAGTTAAGGATGTTGTAGCTGTAGTTTATAACTGGGACAGCTAAAGTGTTGATACCCATTATCTTGTTTTTAGCATTGAGCTCTGTTTTTAGTATTGATCTAACTCGTCTTTCGTACTCTTTCTTTATTTTTTCTTTCATTTGTGTATGTTGTATCCTATCTAGTTCACTGACTCCTAAATACTTGTATGGCTGGCTTTAGTCTAGTTCTCTTATTTCATTGGCTTTATCTAGTGTTATATTGCTACTTTTAACTAATTTTCCTCTTTTCAGGGTTGGTTTGGCACATTTTTCTAATCCGAATTTCATATCTATTTCCTTGGTAAAGCCGTGTACTGTCTGTAGTAATGTTTCTAGCTCTCTGTCGTTTTTAGCATATAATTTTAGGTCATCTATATATAGAAGGTGGCTGACTGTTTTTCCGTAGCATTTGTAACCGTTAGTCTAATTCATTTTTAGTTTATAGAGAGGACTGGAAACTCAGTAGATCATCATCATCATCATCATCATCATCATCATCATCATTATTATTATTATTATTATTATTATTATTATTATTATTATTATTATTATTATTATTATCATTATTTAATTTTAATTTGCGTGTTTGTTATAATCACTCGCGGAGACACATCCGGTGTCTTAGGGCGTGTGAAGGATAAGAGATTTACAGTATGACTGCAAGCTTGAGGAGGACGAGTGGCAGGGGCAGTAACGAAATATCTTCATGCAACACAACACAAACATTTAAATTGATAGTATTTCTCTAATGATGTGGGCAGTACTTGTCACCACAATCTTTTGGATTTCTCTGAGACATGGTTCTCCTGGGATATCATCTAGATGTTTCTAACACCCCTTTCTTATCATACCTAGGGCACCCATAATAACAGGAACAGTTCTTGCTTTAAGATGCCACATCTTTTGTATTCCAATTTCTAGGTCCTTATACTTACTTAATTTGTCAAATTCCTTTACAGATATATTTTTATCACTGGGAGCGCTTACATCTATTAGTCTACAAGTACTTTCTTCTCCGTCTTTAATGACTATGCCTGGTCGATTAGTCTGGATCATTCTGTCGATGTTGTTGTTGTTATTATTATAATTATAATTATTATAATTATTATAATCATTATTATTATTATTATTATTATTATTATTATTATTATTATTATTATTATTATTATTATTATTATTATTATTATTGTTGTTGTTGTTGTTAAGGTGGTGAGCTGGCAGAATCGTTAGCTCCCCCGGTGAAATTCTTTGCGGTATTTCGTCCGTGTTTACGTTCTGAGTTCAAATTCCGCCGGAGTCGACTTAGCCTTTCCTCCTTTCGGTGTCGATAAGCTAAGTACCAGTGAAACACTGGGGTTGATGTAATCGACTAGTCCCCTCCCACCAAATTTCGGCTCTTGTGCCTTATATCATATTTTAAATAATCCACGGTACACTTCAACATTTCTTGCTGTGCACCATTTCAGAATCACCACGGTAAGGTGTAATTGCTGGGTTATTTGGGCTGTTATTTCTAGCTGGTCGAGTGAATAATAATGACTCCCTCATTGGCTCGCTTTGATAGAATTTCTTTCAAATACTTCGATAATATTTGAATGAAATATTGAAATGCCAGAGAACGCAATGTAATTTCTGCCGTCATATGAGTTAGAAACCATGTCTCAAATCAAATGGAATTTTATAATAATGTGAGTTTGAACGTGCGATATTATCTCGTTTATTTAAGTAGTGTGAGATTATCAGTCAGGGATGCTGATTTTTTGCTGGATTATTTTCTGAGGTGATATGGATTACACCGGATTAAGTTTTGTTCAGACTGATAAGAGGATTATTTATTATTGATATTAATTGCATGGGGTTATCGTTATGTACGATTAACTATAGTTAACGCTCATCCTCTGTTGTTTCATATCAATTATTAATAAAGACGCTGCGCGTAGAATTCAGCCTGTTACAGAAAGAATACAGTAGAGTAGCTTATGTGAGGATGGTCGATTGGCAGAATCGGTAGAGCGTCGAGAACATGCCTTAAACCAATTGTGTGGTTCTTCGTGTCTTGAGTTCAAATCTTTACGTGGTCAACTTTGAATTTTAAACGTCCGGCGTCTAAATTTAGGCCCTAGTTAAATGTAAGGGATGATTCATCTCTTTTTCCTCTCAAAATTGGTTGCACTTTGAGAAGGGCGTATAGAATCATTATTCACAATATATATTTACTTCAATCCAACTACGCTTTTTTATTGCCGTAGAAGAATATGATCACTGAAGTTTTGGTGAGGATCATGAGCCCTGATAAGATCTTGAACTTAGCGGTAGGGTGCGATTTGAAGGAGATTCGGTTGGCATTTCTAACAAGTCAAGCAATCTGTAAAAAAGGCTCCCTCATTAACTCATTCTAATGATATTCAAACATCGTGTATCTATGACGAGAATATCGAATGTATTTTTCTCTTTTCTATACTGTAAGTTGCATTTTAAAGATTTGATTTATATTTCTGATAGGGGAGGTCTCCCCTATTGGTTCGAGCGTGGTCAGTTGATCATACTGACAAGTCATGGACAACCGGCTGGAGTATCGAACAGTAAAATTAAAAAGATTCAAAGTCATTTATCTTAGAATAAGGCTAATATCGACGAAATCAACCTCAGTGCTTGATTGATACTTTATTTTATCGATTTCGAAATAATTAAAATCAAAATCAATCCCAATTAGAATTGTACTCTGTTACGCCTACCCACAGAATGCATTTTGTTCAAATATAGTAGAGCAATAATGTTTACAATATACTGCAAGTCGTAATTTGCAATATATAGATCTTTAACATTGGCAAGGGGTTATACAAATCCGTGTCGACTGAATAAGTCCGAGTCAAGTTGGATATTTATTTCAAATTCTGGCACACAGTCAGTAATTTTAGAGGAAGGATAAGTCGATTACATTGAACCCAATATATAGAACCCAGACTGGTACTTCTTTTATCGATCTCGAAAAGAAGAAAAATCAAAGTTGACATGGGCGGAATTTGAACTCAAAACATAAAGACGGACGAAATGCCGCAAAGCATTTTGCCCGGCACCGTAACGATTTTGTCAGTTCGTCGCCTTAGTCAAGTTATGTATATTGAAATGTTATTTATACTATCGATCAGGGATAGGTGAAAGAAAAATGTTGACTTCGAAGGGATTTGAATTGGAAGCGTAAAGCGATTCGACTAAATACTCGAAGGCAGTGATGCTCGGCTTGGTTCAAATGGACCACCAGCAGGACCAACAAAACTGGCGGCCAATCTCTATTCTTGGGCCACAGCTTGTTTTATGTCCTATTGTGTTGCATTATTTAATTAAAAGTAAATATATATTTGGTGGGTGATGAGATTTTGTGAATCACTTACAATGTGAACAACACTGCACCAAAATATTTTGTTCATCACACAACCAACTCTGCCAACACACCACCCTTATAGGTAGCCGTGCATTAATATTAGATTTAATCATGTAACAAGTATGTGGCAGGATTAGTGAAAAAATGGACACTGAAGTAGTAAACAACGTTCTCTTTACGTTTTGAGTTCAAATCCAACTAGAATTGACTTTACCTGAGTTTAATTACTGAAAACGGTATGAGGCGGCGAGCTAGCAGAATCGTTAACAAGCTTGTCCATTTTTACGTTCTGAGTTCAAATTCCGATGAAGTCGATTTTATCTTTTATCCTTTCGGAGTCGATAAAATAAGTACTATTTGAGTACTGGGGTTTATGTATTCGACTTAACCCCTGCCCTGAAATCGCTGGACTTATACCAAAATTTTAAACCAATTACTGAAGGCGATTTAATCGCTTCTGCAATCTATCCCTCAGTGATTGGTCTCGTCCATTGTTAAGAATTAATATATAGTGAAAGTTGCACATACATTGTTATTATTGAAGCTATATTGTAAACACACATTCTGTTTGCAAAGTAACTTCAATTCCTTTTTAATCCAGTGTAGTTAATTCGCATCTCCAACCGTTCGTGTCTTCTGTTGACTCTTTAAAATGCTCCACGTACCACATCGAAGATTTGGTATCACAATAGTTAATATAGAAGAACAATAGTTACAGAAGTGGTAGAAAGACAGAGAAAATGCATTTTGCGTTTATGTCTCTTTGGTGCTCCAACATGGCCGCAGTCCTACAACTGAAACTTCTAAAAAAAAAAAGAAAAACAAAGAATAAAAAGAATATATCTAATCGGGATCAGCTTTGTCTTTCATCCCTTTTAGATCCACTGAAAAAAAAGGGCATGAGTAATACATATCTGGGTCGAGTTCCACCGGTTATATTCAGACCAAATAAATGTGCCTCTTTGTGTTAGTTTGAGAGAGAGATAAATATATTATCAAGAACGGCAAGTGCAGCGGAATGCAGTAAAGCGAGACCGCATGTCTTATTTCAATTCTTGAGTCATCGATGCTAATTTACTTTTCTTGCTCAATTACGGTTACTGAGAGAAGCATGAAAACTTATTATTTGTCGCATATCCAAAGTTATGATTTGCGTTTCACAAAAGAACCGTTCCGTTCACCATTAGCAACAACATCCGCCGGGCAATGTCTCCTAACCTTCTTTTCACACACGCACACACACGCGCACACACACACACGCACACACACACACACACACACACACAGACACACAGACACACACACACACACACACACACACACACACACACACACACACACACACACACACATTTGTAAGCGTGTATGTCATTATTCGGTTTTATTTCAAGATTTCTTGCCAAAAGAGAGAGCTGGTTTCTAACCAAGACTCAAAGATCCTTCATTGGCATTTCAACAACATCAACAGGATATGTATGTATGTATGTATGTATGTATGTATGTATGTATGTGTGGAGGTGCAATGGCCCAGTGGTTAGGGCAGCGGACTCGCGGTCATAGGATCGCGGTTTCGATTCCCAGACCGGGTGTTATGAGTGTTTATTGAGCGAAAACACCTAAAGCTCCACGAGGCTCCGGCAGGGGATGATGGCGAACCCTGCTGTAGTCTTTCACTACAACTTTCTCTCACTCTTACTTCCTGTTTCTGTTGTGCCTGTAATTCAAAGGGTCAGCCTTGTCACACTGTGTCACGCTGAATATCCCCGAGAACTACGTTAAGGGTACACGTGTCTGTGGAGTGCTCAGCCACTTGCACGTTAATTTTACGAGCAAGCTGTTCCGTTGATCGGATCAAGTGGAACCCTCGTCGTCGTAAGTGACGGAGCGCCAACACATGTATGTATGTATGTATGTATGTATACAGATTTGTATATTTTGTTTTATGTATTCTCATGCATATAGTTACATATCTAGACATGCTCATATATATTTAAATGACAAACTTTTGGGAAGTTTTACAGATTTTTACAGTTCCAGTGATAGCTTGGATCGGTAGTCTTCGAATCAACTTTCTCCTTTCTGGTTTTGAGAAGCCTAATTTCTCAAGATTGGTATTTAAGCAGTGTGTTACATATTTCAGTGCCCCAATAATTACAGGTATAAACCTGAAGTTGTAATCTGGATAAAGTAACTGTAGGTTCCTCAATAGTTCAGCGTAGGTATTTTCTTTTCTGCTGATCTTTAGCTTTATGTTAACATCCTCTGGGCAGCTAATTTCCGCAACCTGTACACAGTTTCTCTTTTCTATCCCAAATTAAATTATTATGCCAGGTCTATTGTGTCTATATTTTATTGAGATCTTCACTAGGACATTTCGCCAGTATTCCTTTTTATTATGTGTGGCATATGGCTTCTACCATACTGTAGGTTCTTATGTATGTATGTATGTATGTATGTATGTATGTCATAGTTATGACATTAAACTCCAACCAGTGGTGAGACTCTAGTTCTGGAGTTATGGAGTTGTGGCTAGCGTGGAATAACCCCTTAATTATCATCAGTCCCAGATCCACTCTGAACCGGGACGGTAGTACCTGTAAGGTTTCCATGTACGTGTTTAATACATTTCCACGGGGAAGAGAAAGTTCCCATTATTTCTGACAAAGTCGTGGAGAAGGCAGCTCTTCTAGGAGAAAGACATTCTAACATAAAACTTGCAGTCAAAATAGTACCAGTCACCCTGCAATGCTTGTCACTGGAACCTACTACGGTGACCGAGAGTTTGGAAAAAGTTTTGTACAAGCTTTTGTCACTTGAATCCAATGACATACATATATATCGCTACTCATTTCTAGCTGAATGTGAGACAGCTATCATCTAGCAAGATGAAGCAATCATCATGTATGTACATATCTATCATCTTGCCTTTTTGAATAGATACAAGACTACACTGTGCAGTATATTCATGTTAATTTAAAGCAGTAGTGTGAGTTGAGTGAAATTTGACTACTCTTTCCAGCAGATCAATTCACACGCAGAGGCCATCGCATATTGGGTCAAAGTAAACTTGTTGCTGTTGTTAATTAACTCTAGATCAGATCCAATTGAATAAACTCATGAAATCTGGTGCAGTTGTGATCATTCTATGTTTTTGTATATTAGGCAGCAGGTGTCCAATATATTCTTAAGACAATAGGATGTAAATTGAGGTAGATTTGAAGGTACGGTTTAAGGGAGACATTTCTAGCAGGGTGAGCGACTATGTAAAAACAATTTTAAATACCAAAATCACCTGACATATTAACGTTACCTTACGGGTGGGAAAATGTTAGTTTCAAATTTTGGCACAAGGACAACAGTTTGAGAGAATGGATGAGTCGATGCAATCAACTTATTACTTATTATATTGACCCCGAAATGATGGAAGGTAAAGTCGACCTCGGCGGAATTTGAATTCAGAACGCAAAAGCTGAAGAAATGCCGCTAAGCATTTTGTTCCGTATGTTAACGATTCTGCCCACTCACCGCCTTAACATGTGAAAAATGTTGGTTTAAAATTTTGGTACAAGGCCAGCAATTTCGGGGGAGAGGATAAGTCGCTCACACTGAGCCCAATGCTTAATTACTACTTATTTTATAGACCCAGAGAGGAATGAAAGGCAAAGTTGACCTCGGCGGAATTTGAACTCAGAACATAAAGACGGACGAAATGCTGCTAAGCATTTTTCCCGGCATGTTAACGATTCTACCTTCTCACCGCCTTAAACATGTAGAAAATATTGTTAGACAGCTATATAGCAGGCATTCAAGACAATACTCTCGTGTGCCAGAAAATAACTCTTACAAGTTTTATTTCATTCCTTCAGAGATGGCTATTGTAAAAGGCGATGTGAATTAATTCTATTTGATCATTTTAAAAAGGTGTTTGGTGTACGGACGTTGGGAAAAGTGATTACCCAGTGAGGAAAAGATATGTTGTGAGAGGAAGGGATAACGGAGTTTCGGTTACATACATAATTATACTTCCATTAGCTTCAGTAATGATAATGGTCTTCGATACAGACAGAAGGGCAGGATTTCCGAGAGGAAGGGTAAGTCGATACCATCGATCATCGTACTTGATTGGTACTTTATTTTATCGACCCTGAAAGTCAAAGTTAATTACGGCAGAGTTTAAAATCAGAATGTGAAAAGTAGGAAGAAATGCTGCCATGCATTTTTCGACGCTCTAACGATTCTGCCGGTTCACTACATTTTGTTCCGTTATAATAATATTATAGTATCGATGCATGGCTCATAAAGTATATGAATCATTATAAGAATTTTAAAATACAGGCACACTTCACCTTACGTCGGTCATTGGTTCCAAGTCGAAAAACGATGTAACACAGTAAAACACTTTTAAAACTTTATCACATTATAACGGTTTTAATAAATGGTTTCTGCATGTTTTGACATGTATTTTATTTGATAAATCACGTGAAGGCACATGGTTAAATAATAAGGGTATTCGCGCTTAAGATCGTGAGTTCGATTTCTAGCAGCGCGTTGTGTCCTTGAGCAAGACGCTTTTTCTCTTCAAGTTGCTCCAGTTCGTTCAGCTGGCAAAAATGAGTTGTATCTGTAATTCAAACAGCCAGCCTTGTCACGCTGGATCTCTCTGGTAACTACGTTAAAGTACGCGTGTTTGTGAAGTGCTCAGTCATTTGCACGTTAATTTCACGAGCAGGCTGTTTCGTTGATCAGATCAACTGGAGTCCTTGGCGTTGCAACTGACGAAGAGCCAGTTAGTTACTTTACTCTTCAGCGGAAGAATAGTTCTTAGGTGTGTTTTTAATTTATATGTCTTTAAATATGTTCACTGATAACGACGTGAAATCTGATAAATCAACTGAAGATGAAGTTTATGATTTCCATTAGTTTCTTTAAAACAAGACCCATGTAGGGTCGAAAAAGACGTATTACAAAAGGGATGTATTTCGTAAGTTGAGGTATGCCTGTACATGTGTTTTAGATACTTTATAATGTGATTCCAAATAACGATGAAAACTACAGAGTATCGGACATCAGAGTGCATTACAGTAATGAAAATCACACATGTTGTTTTAAGTTCAAATTACGTGGGTAACAAACTTTGCTCTTCAACCTTTTTGTAGTTGAAGAAATATGCGACACCTCAATAGTGAAGTGGATTTGGCCAATTATATCGCTGCCCATTGAATGATTGACTATATGTCTAAGTGAAGAATATTTTATCTCTTCTTCTTCTTCTTGTTCTTGTTCTTGTTCTTGTTCTTCTTCTTCTTGTTCTTCTTCTTCTTCTTCTTCTTCTTCTTCTTCTTCTTCTTCTTCTTCTTCTTCTTCTTCTTCTTCTTCTTCTTTCTATCTATCTATCTATCTATCTATCTATCTATCTATCTACCTATCTATCTATCTGAATACATATACATACATGCATGAATGCATATGCATGAATGCATATGCATACATACATGTATACATACCTACCTACCTACATACATACATACATACATACATACATATGTGCATACATATGTACACACACTCACGCGTACACATTCTCACATATATATATGCATACATGCATATACGTACATACGCACACATACATATATTCTTTAGTTTCATATTTTTGCTGTATACATTAATATTTTATATATATACATATATATATATATATATAAATATATATATATATATATATATATATATATGTATATATATATATATTTGCTGTATACATTAATATTTTATATATATATATATATATATATATATATATATATATATATATATATATATATATATATATATATATATATATATATATATGTATGTAGGTATGTATGTATGTATGTATGTATATGAAGTGAAAGTGTATTCTAAAGCAACAATCTGATGAGTTTCTTGTGTTTAACTAGTCTTGCGCTTGGATCTTGGTGTCAACCTTCATTAAGTTAATCAAGAATTTTGTGAAGCGAATAGTGCTGCAGCAATTACAGAATCGAGATTCCTGAGTAGAGAAATGCTATTGAGTTGGAATGCTGTCTAATGACTGGAAATTCTGAGAAGCCGTCTGTTGTTAGTTAAGTTAACGCTCAGCCGCTTTTTGCCATACATTTAACTCTATTTTGTTAAATGGGAAAACTATTCAACCAAGCGCTCCATCATTCACTGAGCTACAAAGTTTCACAGACAAAGCACCTCTGACCAAAGCCAGGTTTCTCAATATATTTATATTGGAACTAAGTTTCGTCAGCAGTCGAACACTATTTCGTCCACTTCTGTAGATGTGATCGAAGAAGATGAACTTATAGCAGTAGGATTCGCTTGGAATGAACTGGCAAGAACGCAAATTGGTCCACTTGTAGATAATCCTTAATTTGATTCCGAAAGCAATTTTCTTGATGTATCCATTGCGTTCTTCTGTAAATGGATAGCTCTATCCGCTAATAAATTTTAGACTTGATTGGTGCGGTCTATAATACTAATAATACTTCCTTTCTTGTTGAAATGAAACTATTTTCTTTATCTAAATTCGCCATATTTAATATGATATAGGTGACAAGAGGGAGAAGAAAAATAATTGTTTCTTACATGGGATAAAACTAGAAGTTTTTCTTTTTTTTCCTTTTGATGACGAGAGACAGAGAAAGGGATGGAAGAGGGTGGGGAGAATAGTAGATAATAAGAAATTGTGATGCTTATGACTTTACAAAAGGGTGTTACACGCATAAGAGAATTGTTTCAACTGGAATCGAAAACAGGTCACATGCTCGGATCATCGACAATTTATTTCAGAATACTGTGTCGGCTACGGTAAGAGAAATAATAATTGTTTCTTGTATAGGAGTGAAGATTGAGATGAAAATGGAATGTCGTCACGTACGAACTGATCTTAGGATCGAAACTGAGACAGGAAAAAAATCTATT
>NC_142937.1:60061345-60063845 GCF_046866305.1 Octopus bimaculoides | reverse complement strand
TAGAAAAAAAAAATAGAAGACCTGGTATGATGTCATTTGCCAATAGCAAAAACAAGAATTACAATTTATATACAAATCCGGTGAACTATAGACATTAGCACCGTGAAGTAACGGAAGTAGCCTAAAAGCTTAAGAAGTCATTTACAGAGTTTTTGCGGCTAAAACAACTTTGTAGAAGAACTGTTATATATATATATATATATATATATATATATATATGATACATATAATGTATTATAGTGCATACATGTACATATATATATATATATATATATATATATATATATATATATATATATATATGCATATAAGTATATACCTATGGATATATATGCATACATATGTACATATACATGTATATAAATATGCATGAATATAAGATGGCTATTCACTCGCGTCCGGAGAAGTCCACCAAGAACGAAAATGAAGGAAATCTATATGTGTATATATAAACACGTATTGTGATATAAAAATATAAAAAATTAGACATATATGTTTATAGATGCTTGCATATATTTAAAGTCACGTTCTAAATAACCAAGACATACACTAGTCTTGGTCTGCTTGAATATATTTATTACATCCATTTAGGAACATGTATTTATTTTCTTCATTGTTCCATATTGTGTTTTGACGAACACAGTAAACTTATTCAGGGTCTGTGCCGCCGTCTACAGCAAACAGTTTTTTCTTGAAATCGTTCACACACACACACACACACACACACACACACACACACACACACACACACACACATGAACTCTTGGTACTGATGGCGCGCAACGATATTGAAATCGGGGTTCAGCAGATCCGTAACGGATGCTAGTCGGTTATCGTCTACTAATGATACACTTGCTTGCCATTAGGCACTATACGTTTGTTCGACATGCTTTCTTAAGGCGAATACCCCAGTGAGGTGACTTTCTACGGTATTTATAGTACGATATATATAATAAGATAGATAGAATGCTATTCGGTACTATTACTTCTTTCGCTCCTAATGACTAAATTTTGCAAGACTGCTGGTTATTTACAATACCAGTGATTTGTCGAGGGTGATTTGTCGAGGATGATTTATATATATATATATATATATATATATATATATATATATATAAATCAAAATAAGCAACTGGTAATCAAGAGGTAATGCAGTACGACCGTTTCAAGCGGCTTCATTCAATTGAAACGGTCGTATTGCATCAACTCTTGATATCCTGTTGCTTATTTTGATTTTATTCACCTTACTTTGAGTTGCACGGACAATACCTCACTGACTTGGTGCTTCAACTTAAGTACCTAATTCAACTGAATCTCAATTATATATATATATATATATATATATATATATATATATATATATATATATATATATATATATATGTATATATTAGTTTCAGCCCAAAGCTGTGGCCATGCTGGGGCGCCGTCGTTTTGCTATACTGTTATTATTGAGAGCCTCTTCTAATATGTAGCATTTAGTGAATAAGGGAGCTTGATGTCGCTAACCTCATTTTCCCTCTTGCCGTGGTGGTGGGCAAGGTTCCTTTTTGCACTTGATGTAGCCAGGTCAGCTGCTGCACAATCTTTTGCGCCATGCACTAAAAGAATCTTGCTCCGCAGCTGCCTTGCGCATAACATCTGAAGAGCGCACTACATTTGTACATTTTTTTCTTTGGAGACGATTGGTGCTTTTTCTCCTTAAGGCCCCTGTAGTTTTAGCGGGACCTCAGGTATACAAACTGGCAGTTTCTAACGCCTTCCTCATGCCAACATTTGCCTTGCAGGTAAAATTTGCATGTCCTTGACTTCAGTCCAACTTTCTTCTCTCCTCTAGGGTTTCGGATTCCATTGGAGCCTCCATATTTGAATTTTCTGTTTTTTTGTTTGGTAGTTTGAGGTTTCGGTTTGAGTTATTTCATCTTTTCCTTTTCTTTTTCCTTTTCTTTTTCCTCCCCTTCCTTCTTTATGTTTATGCTCTTGTTCTTTCCTTCCTTTGCATTCCTCTGGTTGTTCAATGGGGTGAGGACTCCATTCCTTTGTGGGACCACTGGCACAGAGGAACTTCTAGATGTTGTTTCTACGGCTTCCTTATCCTTAGACTGGTTGTTCCCAGGGGTAGGGGATCCATTCTTTTGATGGAGCACTGAATCAAAGAGACTTTTGGTCTTTGCTTCGTTTTACCTATCCTTATGAGCCTTGCCACAGTTGTTCTCCATGATGACATCAAGACTGTCAATGTATGGTCTGATAAGGGTATAGGATCGTGTGTCAATGTATAGTCTAATTAGGGCGTAGGATCGGATGAATTCATTTTTCTTTCGCTCTATCTGCTCAATGGTTCTACAGAAGCCATTGTTCTTCAGTGCAGCAGTGATGATGTTGTTTGGCAAATCGCCAAGGGGGGGAAATGAGAAATATATGAGGGAGAGTAAACCTATCAGTAACGAACCTATAATAGCTACTAGAAACAGCTGTAAGCCAAATTTACTCCAGTAAA
>NC_142937.1:60048845-60058845 GCF_046866305.1 Octopus bimaculoides | reverse complement strand
CTATTAGCCCTCTTCGTTATATTTTCAAATTTTACAGATAGGTGCAGGCGTGGCTGTATGGTAAGAAGCTTGCTTCTCAACCTCATACTTCCGGGTCCAGACCCGTTTTGTGGTACCTTGGGTAAATGTCTTTTACTATAACCTCGGGCCGACCAAAGCTTTGTGAGTAGATTTGACAGACTGAAACTGAAAGAAGCTCGTTGTATGTATGTATGTATGTATGTATGTATGTATGTGTCTTTGTGTCTGTTTGTCCCCCACTACCATTTGGCAACCGGTGTTGGTGTGTTTATATTCCCATAACGTAGCGGTTCGATAAAAGAAACCAATAGGATAAGTGCTAGGCTTGAATGAAAGAAGTACTGCGGTCGATTCATTCGACTAGAAATTCTTCAAGGCAGTGCCCCAGCATGGCTGCTGTGAAATGACTGAAACAAATAAGTGGTAAGAGATAAAAAAAAATCCAATGGAACAGCATTCAGCGAACAGAACGGTTAAGTATCTTTTGTACACAATCTGTTGGATAATATCATGAAAGTATTTCAAAGAATTTTAATTCCTCTATATAATTAACGCGCTTTACTCGTCACTATAAGTTAAGTTTGGTGACTTTTGTCGAGTAAGACAAGCATGTTCAATAAGAAAAGTGAGAGTGGGAGAGGGAGAGAGAGACCAGCTCGCTGAAACAAGAGACACAGAGTCCTCTTGACCGGTTAGTGGTTCTCTGGTCTGAGGTTGAATTTGCCAGCTTTTTATAACTGTTAACCATTCTTCTAGAATCTTCAGCCAAACTGCATAGCGGGAAAACCTCGCAGACTTTCTTTAAAGATTGCCGTCTCAGCCATAAGTCACCCAGTGCTGAGTAGTTGAACCGTATGCACGGTGTCGTTAATATCTTTTATGGCGACACTTCTTTTTATGGAGAATCTTTAATTCATGGTTCTGGAAAAATATAAGAGGTATGGCACAAACCTCTGCCGAGGTTTTACTCCACCGTTTTATGAATTTAGATCTGTAGTTCTATAGACTCTCGGGATTTTTAACGTCTTCTATATGGACTTCTTGTGAGAGGATGATACGAGAAAGAGTAAAATAACTTAAATTGTTTATTAACTAGTTAGACTTCACTATGATTTCTCTGAATACAGGACTGTATCATTTTAAAATGCACAGAGGTATGTATTTGCCCAGTAGCAAACATAGAGAATAAAGTTTAGCCCATTGGGTCATCTTTTTTCTGCACCATTTTTTGATAGTCGATTTCAGACATTTCGCTCATTATCTATGTTAATGAATGAACGTCACAACATCGTGTCTTTCACATTTAAATATGATATCGTGAAGTTTAGTTACAATTTCTGAGAAGACTAACAGCAGAACTTTAAGAAAAGATAGTTTCAAGGAAAAGATAGTTTCAAGGAAATGAAACCGAGTTCAAAATTAATTTACACAAGAAAAATATGCAAAAATAACTTAGAAATAAAGCAAGCTTATCAACCTATTAAATATCACTGAAATACTCCAAACTCCCCTTAGATATCAATGACAAAACTAAGCAAGAAATGATGAACGGATATATTGGATTTTACCAAAAAATCATTCGTGTCAAACATTGAAATAAACGATGTTATAAAGTGGTCCTCATAAAACCCCTACTGAATGAATAACTAAGCTTGGCTGTAGCTTGGCTGTTACTAATTTCCCCATATAGATATAGCGTAGTCTGCACGCGCGCTCGTATATCTGTTTTTGTTATGTTCTGCTTCGATAATATTCAATAAATTGTTTACTTTATTGTCACTTCCATTATAATTTAAAATATTGGTTTCAAAGTTTGGCACAAGGCCAGCAAATTTCAAGGGAGGGAGAAATTCGATTACATCGACTCCAGTGTTCAACTGGTATTTGTTTTACCGACCCTGAAAAGATGAAAGGCTAAGTCGACCTCGGCAGAATTTTAACTCAGCATGTAAAGGCGAACGAAATGTCGCTGCGCATTGTGTCTGGCATACTAATGATTCCTCCAGTTCGCTGCCGTTTTATAATTTAAAATAATGAATTTAGATTTCTGTTAATATCGATAAATCTGTTTTTGTATGTATCTGTTTTTTGTTTGTATGATTTTCTATCCAACCGATGCTTGGTTGTTTACTTTTCAACCAGATTGTCGTTCTAAATATTTACATTGTTTCTGAATATAAATCCTCATCTGTAACCAGGCCTCTATACGGCCGTTAGACCTGCGGAAAATAGTAAACAAATATCACTTGAACCTTTTCCTACCTGTATAATACTGTATGCTCAAAACATCATAGGAAAACATAATCTTGGATACAGAAAACATCGGTATGGTTACTGACGGTGTGCCTCCTTTGATTTAGGGCTGTCAATCTGAGCTTAGCAGGTGCTAAACAATTGTTTTCCAATTTCTTGGGTTAAGCTGATGATAACATAGCGCTTGCAAAAAGCAAACGAAAAATATTTATGCGGTGATGAAAAAACAATATTAACAACGATGAGTATTACTTTAATATTTCCCCCATTAATGACAACGCGGAAAATATTTACAGCTGAAACCTAATCACTGGCTAAGAATAAATGTAAATAGTTCTCATTTTGACCCAGAAATAGCAGAACTAAAATAAGAAAACATTATTATATATTTATATATAGATAATAAACATTACAGTTGCCTACACACATTCTTTACTTTCAAATTAAATACATTAATATAAAATAAAGTAGCGAACATGTTGTATGTTGACAGCATTGTCTTTCGCTTTTACCCTTATAAAAATGATTATAAAATAAAGTAGGTTGGAGCGCTAATTACTGAACACAAGCTACCAAATTAAACATATTGTTATCGAAAGTGAAATGTCTTTTTCTAACGCGTGTTATAAATTCAAATGACAAAATAACTAATTGCATATTGATTAGTTTCATACAATTGATATTCGCTGACAAGTAATACTCTCGGTTGTTATTTATTATTTTTTTTTTTCAGCTTTATCAACCATTTGGTAGTTGCTGTTCCACAACTATTCATCCTATAGTTTATTTTCGCGCGTTAGTTTTTCCTTTAACAGGGTCTAAGCATTTGGCAAAACTGCTTGAGTGTCAAATAAGTTTCTTTGCGGTTTGTGTTTTGGTTCTTCGTGCTTCAAGTTCAAATCCTAACTTAGTCACCTTTTTTTCTCTGTTTAAAATTTTTTTTCGGGACGATAAAACACTATATCACTATTAGAGGAAACAATTTTCTCTCTGTGGATTCTACCAGTAATTCAAACGTCCAGAGTTCACATCGCCTCCTCATTAATCCTTTCTGTTCGATTGCGTCCATTTGAGAAGAAAGAAAAGCCCAACACTGTCGCAACATTGTCGCAATGTGTCACTCTTGATTTCAGCAGAAAATTGCATTAATTTCACAAATAGGAATTCACTTGCTCAAATACCTGAATGTTCATTGCCAAAACTAACGGAAAATCCACCACCAAACATTTCGCTGGTTGTAAAACATAAAAAGCCTTATAAATAAATATCTATATATTCATATATAAAAATATATCTCAAATAAGGTACTACTTAATTCTGAATAATCGATCTCCTAAACAATTATGGCTTCCTGCGTCAACCAGACCAGATTTTGTTGCATATATATATATAATATATATATATATATATATATATATATATATATATATTATGATTCTGCCTTCACTACTTCGGCAAGTACGGCAGAAGTCTATGTTTCGTTGATGAGGTCATAAAATATCGATACCTGTCCATTTTTTTTCTCGCTGAGTGGACTGGAACAACGTGAAATAAAGTGTCTTGCTCAAGGGCACAACACGGTGCCTGAAATCGAACTCATGATCTTACGACCGCGAACCGAATACCCTAACCACTAATCCACGCGCCTTCACACGTGATAGTTAAACATATCATTCACTGACTTTATATTAATGCTGACCCCCAAATTAAGCTTATCTTCAAGAAATTCTTTCTTTTCATCTTGTCCATTCTATATCATACCCACCTCTATACGCGCTCGAAATGTTAGCTTCTCACCTCGCAACCTTTTTCCAGATTTCAACTTCCAGACAGTAAACAAATTACGTTTCCCATACCTTCACTCCGCAGGACTGAATCCTTGAAGAACATTTACTTCAACCATGTGGTTCCTTCTTCTTCCAACTTGAAACAATTCAAATTAGACACCTGGTTATCCAGATTTTTCTACATTAGAAACCCGTATTTCGTAAGAGTTTCTCTCGAAACGTCGATTTGTTTCTAACAAAATTTTTACTATTTGAAAAATTTAAACTGTTCAATGTTAATTTCTTCCTATAATTTAAAAATATATATTATACTAAATATAATATACTAAATATAATATACTAAATATATTATACTAAATGAAAGCTATCTATACCTTGAAGGGTATAGTCAAACAAATCGACCCCAGTACTTACAATTATTTTTTATAAGCTTATTCTATCGCTCTCTTTTTGCCAAACCGCTACGTAGACATAACCAAAAAAATATTGTTTACCAAATGGATGTGCTAACAAAAAAATCCAAAGCATACACACATTCATGCATGTATATATATACACACGCATACACTCACACACATACATACATATATACAAGCCTCTTTCAATTTCCGTCTACCAAATCCACTCACAAGGCTCTGGCCAGCCTGGGGTTATATGGAAAGCACTTGCCCAAAGTGCCTCACAATGGGACTGAATCCAGAATTATATGGTTGGTAAAGCAAACTTCTCACCACACAGCCATGCCTTCGCCTATATACAATTCATTTTAAATATCCGTAGTATTTTTCCATAACAAAATCTTTGATAAAAAATAAGGCCACGTACGTTCCATATTGCTAACAAAACAAATAAGTTACATTCGCATATTTATTAGAATTCTGAAAGGACCATTTCTGTGGGAAACGATGTTATTACTGTTTTTAACCTCAGGAGGACTCTCCTCCAGCTGGTTATCGATTCAACCTGCACCCAGCTGGAAGAGGCTCCACCTAGGGTTAATAACCGTAGTAACGTCGATTCCTACGGAATAGGCATATTGATATGACGATAAATATTACTTCTCAGTATAGTTACTACTTTCATCTCTTATAGAGATTTTCTAACTAGCTACTTTGCTTGTCTGAAAGGACCATTTGTCATAAACTCTATATTCATAAATTCAACCTTTACCAAATTATTTATGAGCAAGAAATATTTACAAGGCATAGATTAGACAAAAAAGTTTCAATCACAATCATTTCATTACATTAGTTATAAAACTGTTTTGAATAGGGCCAAAGACAGGGCTGGAAACCGACGAAGAAAATCTTTTTGTTTAATTTTTCATTTGATTACCATCAATAAATATTTTTGTGGAGCTAGAGAGGAGTTTCTTGAAATGATAAACTACTGTGTAGTTTCACACATGAATAGATATGTGTTTGTTTGCTTGTGTGTGTGTATGCGTGTGTATGTATGTGTATGTGAGTGTGTGTGTGTGTGTGAGAGAGAGAGAGAGAGTGAAGGAGGGAGACAGGGTGATGAAGTGATAAAATGTAGACGAGGAAGGAGGAAAAACTATAAAGACACAAGAAAGTGGGAGACGGGGGAAAGAGATAGAGGGGCTGGCAGAAGAAAGGTTAACAAATGAGAGAAAATTCTGGGTGGAATGAGAATGAGAGAGATGGGCAAATAATAGAGATCAAATGAACAATAAGAGAGAGGAAAAGAAAGAGGAAGAAGAAGAAAATGTTGAGGCAGTGTGTAACAAAAACAAAGAAGAAAAATTGAATAAAAAAAAACGAACGAAGTCGATGTGTTTGAAAATAAGACGCAATAAAAGTGTGAACATCTACGCATCGGCACGTATATGTATGTAGAGCTAAATGTATTTATTTATGTTATCCATTTTTCACGGGGGTCTGCATTTAAAGAAATAGTGTGGATGTATGAGTGAATCATAGGATGTGTACAAGTGTGTGTGTTGTGATTGATACGAGATGTTGCAGATAATATTGATATGCTTGTAAGGCGAGCAAACTGACAGAATCGTTAGCACGCCGGGAAAAAAAATGTTTCGCGGCATTTCGACTAGCGCCAAGTTCTCAGTTCAAATTCGGCTGTACCTTTCATTCTTTCGAGGTCGATAAATTAAGTATCAGTTACGTACTGGGTCAATGTAACCGACTATCCTCCTCCCATAAATTTCAGACCTTGTGCCTTTAGTAGAAAGAATTCTTCTTATTATTGTTAAGGCGGCGAGCTGGCAGAAGCGTTAGCACGTAATGTTTAGCGTTATTTCACCCGTCGCTACGTTCTGAGTTCAAATTCCACCGTGGTCGACTTTGCCTTTGATCCTTTCGGAGTCGATAAAATAAGCACCATTTGAACACTGGGGTGAAGATAATCTACTTGACCCCTCCCCCAAACCTGCTAGCCTTGTGCCAAAATGTGAAAATACTATTATTATTGCTGTTGTTGTTGTTGTTGTTACCATACTTAAGGCGGTGAGCTGGCAGAATCATTAACTCACCGGCGGTGAGCTAACGATTCCGCCTTAATGATAATAATAACAACAACAACAATAATAATAATCCTTTCTACTATAGGCACAAGGCCTGGAATTTGTGGAGGAGGGGTCTAGTCGATCACATCGATTAAGGCGGCGAGCTGGCAAGAACCGTTAGCACACCGGGTGAAATGCTTAGCGGTATTTCGTCTGTCGCTACGTTCTGAGTTCAAATTCCGCCAAGGTCAACTTTGCCTTTCATCCTTTCGTTTTAAGGGTTACATACTATGTATTGTTGTTATTGGATTAGCGAAACAATGATGAGAACGGGACCAAGGGATAAGCCCCGCTTTCCCGGGAATTACTGGGTACGTCAGCTATTGTATATATATATATATATATATGCATATGTCTGTGTGTCTGCGTTTGTATCTCCCCACCATCGCTTGAGAACCGATGTTATTATGTATACGTCCCTGGAACTTAGCGGTTCGGCATAAGAGACCGATAGAACAAGTACTAGGCTTGAGTTCAATTTCTTCGACTAAAGGCGGTGCTTTAGCATGGCCGCAGTCAAATGACTGAAACAGATAAAAGAATATATATATATATATATATATATATATATATACAGATAGACAGATGTAGATATATATTTGTTACTTCTTTCAGTTTACGTCAACCAAATCTAATCATAAGGCTCTCGTCTGTCCGAGACTATAGTAAAAGGTACTAGTCAAAGGTGCCACGCAGTGGAACTGAACCAGGAACCATGTGGTCGGGAAGCAAGCTTCCTACCACACAACCATATCCATATATGTGTGTGTGTGTGTGTGTGTGTGTGTGTGTGTGTGTGTGTGTGTGTGTGTGTGTGTGTAAAACTTCTGTATTTAAATGTGTACCACTTGATATGTTAGAAGGGAACTGAGGTGAGGAAGTGGTAACCAAAATGTTTCAACAACACGTTTTACAATAATATATTTCCGATTCTAGTTACTCTGGTTCATATTTCTTACGTAAACTGATTCACCAATTATCAATTTATTGTCATTCACTTGAAGCCCGCGTTTATGTTATTATTTTTGCATTATTTTGTAAGAAATCATTATTTTTGCATTCTTTATACTCTATGCATCGTACATTTTGTCGGAATATATACAAGAAATCGTCTTTAAAAGTACATCGCTGGACATTTATATTTTCTTCGTAAAAGCCACAGCAGAAATTTATTTAGGAGTTTTTCATTTATCTGATTAAATATGTCGTATATGGATGGTTACAGTGTATAGGTCAGAGCTAGTGTGATATCGGAGATCAAATAACACTTATATATCCGTTTAGAAAGACCGCTTCTCTTGTTTTCAGTTGACCGACCTTCCGCTGGTGTTTTTAGCCATTATTCGTATCACCCATCAGTATCATGTTTAATAATTCGGTTTTATAAACTGTGCAGTTCACTAGAGAGACACGTCAGAGTCGTTATAGCAATGAAATATTTACCCGATGCACATTTCGTTATCTCAGCTCTAGAGATTATTTACATTGTTCTTTAGTTATTTTTTCATTGCTCTTTAGCCATTTTTATCTTCGAAACAATATATTCACTATAAAACAATATATTCTCCATAAAAAAAGGAACAACAAAATAACGTGAAGCCATAAAGATAAACCAGGATTCATGATATGGACATTATACAGGAGGATGGTTCAGTGGTAGGCATTAAACTCGAAGCATAACATTTCCTATGTTGAAGCACTGTCAATTTCTATTATGTCTTTTAGGTCTTTTGATGTCAAGAAAACAAGTGGTAGTAATATATTGCTATTAGAGGTATATAGTAAAATTGATATGGAATAAAAGTTTATCTTAGTTTCTGAATTCAGTTGACACCTCCAAACCACCCATAACAAGCCCGTAGGACTGCTTAATACTGTACAAAACAAAATCAGTTGAACGAAAACAAATTCATTTGATTCAAATATACGTTGGATAATAATAACTTGTAGTATAAACACCTCTGAGGTAATAAGGTAGTGATAGCTGTACAATAGAAAGAGCCATAGGGCGGAAATATCTGTAGGGCGTTTGTATGAATCTTTACGAGGTATTTAAAGTTAGTGTACGTAAAGCAGTATGTATATCATGCAGCGATTAAAAACAGTTATTCATATTTCCGTTTGGTAATTGCCCATGCAGGGGCTATGAACGACATTATCGAGTTTGTGACAGTCTTTGATAAACATGCAGTAAATGAAAGAAAACTCCCTTCGGTCATGAATGACCATTGGATTGCACCTAGAAAGTTACCTTCTGAGGCACAAGTCCGGGCAAGGTTGTTTTATGGAAGACCAGCAGTCGCTCATGCATACCAGATTCCCTTCTCCACGCCACCAATGTTATCCAAGGGAAAGGCAAAGCCGATACAGCTTGGAACCAGTGACGTCACAACACAGATGAGTGAACTGCAGCAACGTAAAATAAAGTGTTATGCTCAAGAACACAGCCTGGTTCGGGAATCGAACTCACTACCTCATGATTGTGAGCCTGACGCTCTAACCACTAAGTCATGCGCCTTTACTGAGTTAGTATATATTCGACAAATTCAAGTATGTCCACTATCTCCACTTCTGGAGGATGTGTCATAATTACCAAATGGCAATTAAGACCAGCTCTACTTGCGAATGGGAGATGATTTCGACACTCAAGGGTTCTCCGAAACTGAGATGCCGTTAAGGAAAGGGACAGGCTGATGTTTAGAAATAAACGGACAGTCGTGGTTACATATTTCTGGTTCAATAGCCGTCATCAGCACGACCGTTGTCCGACCTTATCTCCTGTAGCCGAAGGACTTAGATTTGTACAACAGGAGTAGGAAACATTTATGGCCTAAGTAATTTGCTAAATTTAAACAGAATCTGTTGTAACTTAATGGTTAGGGTATTCGGCCTACGATCGTAAGGTCTCGAGTTCGATTCCCGGCAGCGCGTTGTGTCCTTGATCAAGACACTTTATTTCACGCTGCTCCAGTTCACTCAACTGGCAAAACTGAGTAGCACCTGTAATTCAAAGGGCCAGCCTTATCACACTCTGTGTCACACTGAATCTTCCTGAGAACTACGTTAAGAGTGTGCGTGTCTGTGGAGTGCTCAGCTACTTGCACGTTAATTTCATAAGCAGGCTGTTCCGTTGATCGGATCAACTGGAACCCTCGTCATCGTAAGCGACGGAGTTCCAGCAAAGCTAAGACAAATAACTAAAAGTGGCCTATGGCATGTATTTGAATAACATAGACAAATACAGATACATCAAATAACATACCACATAAAATCTTGATTTAATAAGACTATCTCCGCTTTTAGAGGACGAGTCGAGGAATATAGAAATAACTGACGAAATCGTAAGCTTATGGGGCAAAAGACATGATATTTAGTTATAGCCCTGTACGTTCTG
>NC_142937.1:60033845-60036345 GCF_046866305.1 Octopus bimaculoides | reverse complement strand
ACGGGGTGGTCATCAACGACCGGTGTTGGGTGTATTCGAAGAGAATCATTACAGTAGAATCGATAGTGTATAGTGTAGAAATAACGATTGAAATCCATTTACTAGACAAAGTGCAGTAGATCAGAAGCAATTATAAAAAGCTATACAACCGATGTGCAAGCACTGGAAATCGCGAGTGATTAAGTTCCTTGACTCGAAGCAGCCAAAGTGATAAAGCGACTGCTCGTAGACATGAAGAAACAAAATAAATTCCATGGGCCTGAGTGAAAGAAACGGAACGTCGAAACAAAGCCATAATTTTCCAGCAGTCCTTTGCTGAAAGAACAATAATTTTAACAACACCATATACGACAGGTTTGACTACAAAGACTTGTCAGTCTGCCTCATGGTCCCAGTTGACAAAATGGAAAAGGCGTTGCCCCGGAGGACGACGAGAGACGCGCTGACTCACCGGGCTAGCACTGCCCTGATAGCCGTGAACAGAGATGTAGTCCCGGGGCTAAGAACGCCAGAGGTCTCCACTACCATAGGCACGACCACAAATCTGTCAGAGAGCGGCCAATACCTTGACATTTTGCCTTTCTCGAATTGACGAGCAGCGAAGCCTGTCTTGGGATACTAGTGGGCCAGCGGTGATGCGTCTTGCTTTCTACACTAACTGCTTTACTAGCATCAGAAATAGAAGAATCTGAAAAAGCTACAGCAGTCACTGAAATATAGTTGTTATTTAGAGATTGTACAAGAGGATATTTGCCTGGTATGGATGATCTGCTCTAGAAACACTATGGACTTTTCTTCCTTTTCTTGGCAGACGTTTACTGCAATCAGCATCATACTAGTAACGATCTTTGTTCATGGTTAGTATATTTAACTATTAAGTAATTTGTGATGAGAGCACACAGTAGGATGAGAGCATACAATGTAAAATTTACGAATTTTTGTTGCTTTGTTAGGCTAACTTCAAAACTGTTACATTTGATTCAAGAGTAAAGAATATGAAATATGCCCGTCTTATAATCTTCAGCAGAACCTGACATCAGTAGAATTACGGGAGTTCAATTTCCTGTGAGTCATTTTTAGTGATATATAAAGTGTTTGAATACAACAATAATAACAGCTACTACTACTACTACTACTACTACTACTACTACTACTACTACTACTACTACTCAAAATATTTTAATCTACATTGTTTTCTCACCAAACAGGCGCAGCTGTGTTCTCAACCACATAGTTCCAGGTTTAGTCTCACTGCGCGGTACCTTGGGCAAGTGTCTTCTACTATAGCCTCGGGCTGACCAAAGCCTTGTGAGTGGATTTGGTAGACGGAAACTGAAAGAAGCTCATCGTATATATATATATATATATATATATATATATGGGTATTTCTGTCTGTGTTTGATCCCCACCACCGCTTGACAGCTGGTGTTGGTGTTTTTGCGTGTCCGCAACTAAGCGGTTCAGCAAATTAAGTACTAGGGTCGATTCATTCAACTAAAAGTTCTTCAAGGCGGTGCCCCAGCATGGCCCCAATCTAATGACTGAGACAAGTAAAAGATAAAGATAAAAGATAATCCAAATTATAGTATAGCAAGATAGCAAGATGTTACTTAAGAAGTAAATAAAGTTTGAATTTGTCTTGGTGGATACAATACTGTAAATCTTAAAATGTCAAGAGATTATATAACAAATACACTTGTAAACTGTAGCACACGTTCAGGGGAGGCTAATCTTTACCCGGTTGCTCGACCTACTAGTAGTAACAGCCAAATAACCACCAGATCAGATCCGGCTGTCATAAAAAAAGTGGGACGTTAAATATTACGGTTTATTGGTGCTCTGTGCCATGGAGAAAGAGTGGGATGGTCAGGGAGGGACAGCGGGAATATAATTGGCCATTGATGTAGTAGAACAAGGCTGATCTGAAGTTTACAACTACAAATGCAGCAACAACAACAAAGAGCTGAATGAACGTCACTGATGCTGTGAAGAGAGAGCGGGGTGTCTTTATATTTTTTTTCCTCTCTGTATTAATTAGTTTCTTATTTTCTGGTTGAACTAGTGTTTCTCTGTAACTCAGCCCAACAAAGCGGATATATTCTTCAGTATTGAAAAGATACGATGTTAAACAAATAGATAGCCTCTGGTAATCTGAACAGTAGGCTTACAAGAATATCTGTTCCTCAAGAATTCTATAAAGCTGGTTCTGGGAGAAACAATAGCAAATCTACACGCCACTTTCAGGCTAACTGTTGATTTACCGTTTTATTTGCGTCTCTTATTTTGTTTTTATTTATTTTCAATATTTTCGTTTTGTAATCAATCATAAATTATTCCTTCGTAGAATAGCATCCCGGAGGCAGGTTTTTACGAAACGTGATATGGGAGAAAATAATGAACAATGAGTTCAATATTTTAAGATACAGTCAGAAAGAAATTTGTAATTCCTAAAACTCGTTTCCTCCCAAAAGGAGATGGAGAAAGAAGACAAGAGTTATGT
>NC_142937.1:59998845-60028845 GCF_046866305.1 Octopus bimaculoides | reverse complement strand
ACTGGCTCGATTTCGGTAGATTCCGGACTGAATTCTCTATCATTAAGAATTTATGGAATCATACATAACGGTATGCAATATATATACATATATATATATATATATATATATATATATATATATATATATATATATATATATATATATATATATATATATATATATATATATACTGAGAGAGAGAGAGAGAGAGAGAGAGAGAGAGAGAGAGAGAGAGAGAGAGAGAGAGAGAGAGAGAGAGAAAGAGAGAGAGAGAGAGCAAAAATGACTGAGGAGTACCACATATGTAACCATCCCATAGGATCACTTAAGAATATGGGAATAACAGGCAGTAACCGACACTATGAAATATTTGACACTTTTGCCCAAAACAAGTTAAACGGATATATGTGTGTATGTGTGTGTGTATGTGTATATGTGTTTCCCCTGTCCCCACTTAATAACCGGTGCTGGTTGTTAACGTCCCAATAACTTCACAGTTCACTAGAATAAAAAATCACAGACTTAAAAATAAGCATTGGGATCGATTTGTCCTACTAAAAGCCTTTAAGATGGTGCTTCAGCATGGCCACAGTGCAATGATTGAAACAAACTCGAAAAGCTCCGAGATGATAGTAACAAAACAGTCTATCATGGGCCAACAACCAGATTACTATTTCCAAATTTGAAGGGTATGCATTTGCAATCCAGGAACAGGAAACATCGGACAATTACCTCATACACAAAAAGGACAGAAATGCAGGAAAATCAGAAAAATGTGACATCCGATGCAGACACTGTGGAGTTAACACCGGAGATATCACCCACATCATAAGCAGTTGTCCAAAAATGTCATCACGGGTCTATCTACCGATGTGACATGATGTAGCTAGGACACTGTATAACGAGGTAGGTCAGAAGGGTAACTCCGAGGAAAAAGAAATAAAACCCACGGTGTGGTGGAAGCCATAGCCACTCAAAATAAAAGGGAGTACTGGTGGAGTGTCCTTGTGAAAACCTCATAAAATGTAAACACAATAGCCCTGATGTAATGATTTGGGATAGAGAAGAGAAACTGTGTACAGTTGTGGAAATCAGTTGTCCAGCGGATGTTAACATAAAGCTGAAGCTCAGTGAAAAAAGAATACCTACGCTGAACTATTGAAAATTTTGCAGTTACTTTATCCAGATTACAAGTGTAGGTTTATATCTGTAATTACTGGGGTACTGAGACGTGTAACACACTGCCTAAATTCCATTCTTGAGAAATTAGGCTTCTCAAAATCGGAAAGAAGAAAGCTGATTCAAAGACTACAGACCCAAGCCATCACTGGAACTGTAAAAATCTGTAAAACTTTCCAGAAGTTTATCATTTATGAGCATGTCTAGACATGCAACTATGTGCATGAGAATATATACATAAGACAAAACATACGAATCTGCACGTATACATACATACATACATACTTACATACAAAAATACCCTGTTGATGTCACTGAAATTCTGATAAAGGAACCTTAGATCTAGGTTAGAAACCGGTTCTTTCTCTATTGGGACGAAATCTTGAAATAAAACTAAATAATGACATGCACGCTTACAAATATGTGCGTAAATTTGTGTGTGTGTGTCTACATATATATTACATAACTAGGTTATTATTTCATTATATATTTTATCCAAAACGACCACCTAAAATCTAATAATATTACTGTCTTAATAAAATATATTAAAACTGATACTTTATGCAGATATCGTACGTATACTTGGACACAATTTATAGTCAGAGAGCGAAGGACGTCGTCAAACGATTGAGACCCATAAGAAAAAAAAAAAAAAAAAAAAACAATGTGAAAAAAATATCAATAATAAAAATGCTATTAAATATATTACTAATAGAACATTGGGAATGAGGGGAAAAGGAAAGAACAATGAAGAAGAATTGTTTGAGAAAGTAGCTAAAGCCCACGAGTCAAAAGTTCAAAAAAGCAATAATGGATATGAATCCAAATTTAAATATATATATATATATATATATATATATATATATATATATATATATATATATATATATATATCAAAAAACGAATGTAAATTTACTGACGCACAAAGGGACAACTGACCAAAGTATAAAAGAGTTTACCTTATATATTAAACTGACATTAAGTACTTCTATGCTTTAAGTTGAATGTAACTATTAAAAGAAATCAACAAAAGAAAATGAGAAATGAAAAATAGAACGAAAAACTGATAAAAAGAAAACAGGAAAAATAGAAAAAGGCTCCTGAAGCTATAAAATCTAGTTGAGAATTGTCTTTTGGTTCTGGCATATCGTCTTAGATGCAGTCACTTGCCAAAAATGTACAACGCCAGTACATGCATCATACATGCATGCATACATAAACACATACACACACATATGTGTATGTCTATATATATATATATATTTGTTCTTATATATGTGTGTGTGTGTGTGTGTGTGTGTGTGTGTGACTGTATAGTACATGGAATACTGCACACACACACACACACACACACACACACATATGCGTTATGTGAGTGTGTGATTAAAGATTGGTGTGCTTAGATTTTAATGGAATTTGTCATGTTAGTATAGTCTACCTATACTTTTTCACCTGTCTGTTATACAGTGAACTTGATAGTGTTATGGCCCCCAGAATGGGGGTTATCAACATGGAATTACAAAATATTTAAGAAGATTCCTTCACAACCACGCGGTCCCTTGGGCAAGTGTCTTCTACCATTTATTTGTGTTGATCCATACCCTTTAAGTGAAATTGGCTAGTCAGAAATTGCATAGAAGTCCGTCAGCCTAACTGGCCCTATAATACCACCTGTAAAATCCAGCCTTGTCCCACCCAGTGCAACGTTAATTCTGAATGAGGTTTACGGTGAAGGAATAGTTAATCACTTGCACTATAATAATTCAATAAGAAAGCTGTTCACTTGATGGAACAATAGAAATTCTCATCGTGGAAACAGATGGAGGACCCGTCGGTTTTCTTACAAACCTGCCAGGATGAGTTGTGATTGATGAAGAAATCATTTCGAAGAAAGGCATTATTTGTAAAGTATCGTTAGATGTATTGTTATCTCTTTGAAATTTCCTGTGTCACTCGGCTGTGAAGTGTGACCCATTCTTCTGAGCATTAGGTGACAGTGATGATGGTGGTGGTTGTAGTGGTGGTAGTAGTGAATTTCTCACAGGGAATATGGTGTGAAACCAAGGAGATAGTGAGTCGAAAATAAATTTAGATATCACTGTGTGAGCGCATTGTTAGTAAAAGGAAAGGGTTGAAAGAAACTGCTATAGGTTACTCTATAGAACTCTCTGGCAATAAAGGTAACTATGGTATTTCAGCTTCGTATGTCTGGTTGAATTAGTGAGCCAGTAGTACCAAAAGTATTGCGAAACAGTTACAATTTAGAATTGAAATCAGGTTACAGACTCAGGCTTTAAATATTTTCCTGACGAATACTCTTCTGTATGAACAATAACTTTGAAAGCCAAGACATATATCTGACATAGAGAGACATCCATCATCAACCAAGTATGTAGTTGAGCTTTGGGCGATTTGCAATATCACTGTAAATATCAGTACAACTTTGATTTAGTCAAATACACCAATGTCTACTTCCAAAACTCTTTCATACTACAATTTCTCGATAATAGTAAAGAGTCTTGTGTTAGATGTTTATTTGTCAAATAGAGTGATATCAGCTCTATCGACATGGTCAAACATTCATTTCGTTTTCTGTTTTCAACATTTTGCACTGAATTCCATAAAAAAATAGTGATTTACTTTGCTTAGGCAGTGGGCCAACTTTGTTTTGGGGAAAATACAGTCAATTGAATCGACACTAGTAATTTTGTCGTTCTCATTTTAACGATCCCTGCAGGTATAAAGAGCGTAGCTTACTTGAGAGAGAATTGAACTAAATACAGTGACATGTTGAACTAAACATGTTGTACATTTGGTTAGGGGCGGGGTTCTATTGATTTGCCCGTTTTAACCACTCTCTGATATTAATGAAAACTATGAAATTATGTTGTCTCGTATTTTTGATCAGGCGCCAAAGTTTATAGTCCTGTATTCAGTTACAGTATACTAATTAATTTTTTCAGTGAACTAAACATACGGTGACTGTTTTGTCCACACTGCACTGAGAATATTGACATGGCAGAGCCACTAGTATTTAGTCGCTGTGATTGGTTGTAGTGTTTAGATGTATGAAGTGAGAATTTGATCGGCTTCTTCTGAACTATGACTCTATTTGATTTCTATCAGTGTGAAAGAACAGCGAACTGTATAACTGAGTAGTACAGACTGTCATTAGATTAAAAGTATTAATATGGTTAATTTTTCAAGCAAACATCCAAGAAATATGTTCCATACAGAAAATAAAGGTCAAAGGGCGCTATAAGGATGAGAAAATGCGAATAGTATCTTGGAGCAACGTTGACTGTTAGCAAAAATGTTATTTAATAATTTCGCAGAAAGACATTGTATACTGTGTGCAAATAATTCTTTTCTAAATTATAAATTAAGAAGCTGTATGGAGAAAGAATATCATTCACTTAGTATATGCTAAACTGTAGATCTTATTTGAACATTAAAATCGGTAGACCTGTAACATGCAGAAAAACTAAGAAATGCAATATATGAAGACATTTTTCAGAAGAATGAATGTAGCAGATTATTATTGGACGAACAAACATCTGAAACCGGAAAAGGTTTCCTTGCAAAGACCTTCATATGTAAGTTTTTATTAACCGAAAAACGCTAACGCAACTTAGGCTCCTTGAAGGAATCATTTGACTTATAGAAGGCTATGTCACAAATTCCATAAAAGTTTTCACGTTTCAAATCTGTGAAGAAACCAGCATTGATAGAGTAATCGAAATTCTTGTGATATTTGGTGATAATTGATGAGAGATTTGAACATGTCTGCCTCTCTCGTGTTTTTTCTTATTATTCAGTATGTTCCTTTGTCGTCTCCCTGTGCTAGATTTTATTTTTACAATATATATTAGTTTTGTGAATTAATATTTCAGTTTTCTCTTTTGTAAGAAAATATAGAGGTAAAATTAATCGGTGTTTTCAGATATTTCCGGTGACAGTAGATCATCTGATGGAGCCAAGGAGAAAACTACGTTTCCATTGATTTTTCAATTTGGTGGTACTGTCTGATACTTGCAACTCCTGACAGAAATGTCAATGCTTTTCAGTGATCAAGCGCGGGGTGTGAATGTAGAATGTACAGTGCTGGAGAAGATACCGCAAGAAATGCAGTCCACCCGGTGCTCTAACGATTCATCCAACCCACCGCTCTGAATTGTTACTCTTTTTTTGTATTGCTTTCGCAAGGATGAAGGGCAAAGTTGGCCTCGGTGGGTTTGGTACTTACAGTGCAAAGAGTGGGAACAAATATTGCAACGCATTATACCCAACACTCCAACAATCCACCCTATTTTCCCCCTTAATGATTATATGGTTGGTAATTATTTCAACAAGTGATAGAAGCAGCTATAGTGTCATCAATGAGGTAAATATGAGATTATTGCAGGTAGGAAATAAAACTTTGAATATTTATTCCTCAACAAATAATATTTAAAGCCTGATAGTTCTGAAATAGGAATTAGAGCAAATGAATTGGCAAAATCATTACAGAGTGGGATAGAATAACTTCTACTGTTTGTTCCTGTTTTCTGAGTTCAAATTCTGTCAAAGTGTATTTCGCTTTTTATCATTGCATCACGGAATCAATGTGGAGGCGCAATGGCCCAGTGGTTAGGGCAGCGGACTTGCGGTCGTAGGCTCGCGGTTTCAATTCCCGGACCGGGTGTTGTGAGTGTTTATTGAGCGAAAACACCCAAAGCTTCACAAGGCTCCGGCAGGGGATGGTGGCGAACCCTGCTGTACTCTTCCTCCATAACTTTCTCTCACTCTTTCTTCTTGTTTCTGTCGTACATGTATTTCAAAGGGTTAGCCTTGTCACACTCTGTGTCATGCTGAATCTCCCCGAGAACTACGTTAAGGGTACACGTGTCTGTGGAGTACTCAGCCACTTGCACGTTAATTTCATGAGCAGGCTGTTCCGTTGATCGGATCAACTGGAACCCTCGTCGTCGTAACCGACGGAGTGCTAACCACGGAATCAATAAATAAAGTAGCAGTCAAGTAATAAGGTCTATTCTTTTCTGTCACTTTGTTTTTTTCTTCTCTTCCATGCTCTCTCTCTCTCTCCCTCTCTCTCTCTGTCTGTCTCTCTCTCTCTCTCTCTCTCTCTCTCTCTCTTTCTCTTTCGGAATCGGTCTCATGAGATTGTGAGAAGGTCTGAAGGAGACAATTCACACTCCCACTTCCTTTTGTCATGAGTGAATGAATGCTGAACAAGAGGCTAGCAACGTTTTACCACAGAAATTATCCAATACGGCCTAATGTGCAAAAATTCAAGGAGCAGAAATTCAGGGGAAACTCCCCGAATTCTGATATTAGGGTTATAAGATGTTCTATGTATATATATATATATATATATATATATATATATATATATATATATATATATATATACTGAAGAGCAATATAATAATTCTTATAAAAAGTATCATTAGACTCAGGGAAACTAGCCATGTACTGCGTCGGAAAATCCCGACTTAACAGTAAACTAAGGTAAGCTCGTGTGTTCCGAAAAGTAGAGGATTGACATTTCGAGTAGTGGTCTTCTGCATGGAAGGAAAATGCAAAACTGTACTGTCTTTAGACAAGGGCCCTACCCGAAATAATAGACTTCACTTGTCCTAACGACATCAGAATGATGACTTATTTTCGCCGTCTTGTGGATGATTTTTATTGATACTGTCAGAGATTTGTAAGAAGAAAAAGTGAAGTCAATGGAATATATTTCGGTACATGATTAATACTTATTTTATTGAGCTTAGAGAGACAAAACTCAAGCCATCAAACACTGAACTGCAAAAAAACAATTACCAATCTCTTTACTGTACATTAAACAAAGTTGGGGAACACTGGTCCATGATACGAAACCGGAATATCATAGAATAAAGGTTAAAGGATTTTTAAGAGAAGTGTTAATATGACATTGGGAGAGAATGGTTGGGTCATTATGAAAAGTTAAGACGGAAGAGAGGAGGGATTATAGCAGATTTATAGATAGAAATAATAGAGTATAGCATAAATATGTTGAACTAAAGAAAATATGTTGGGTCGGATTATACAAGATTTTCATTTGTTTCAAAATTAATCGAAATATAATGAGAGTAATGATACTAGGAAGTATGGAGTCAAGGAATATTAAAGAGAATTTGGATAAATAGAAACATTCAACGGAGCACAATAATGAATGTCTTTAAATGTAATATATTCCCATTACTATGATATGCTTCCGAACCAGAAATATAAAAGAGAAATTGATTATTTTTGAGAGTAAATGTTTAATAACGAAACTAATTATCAGACTGAACACATTTAAGACAGAAAAAGGAGGAATTCGTCAAAGCAACTCAATCGTATAAATCCAGTCAACCGTGAATATCCTTGAGACATTATATCGTTTATTATTTAATTATTATAGAGATGTTAGAGTCATATATATATATATGTTGTAGAGTACTGGACTGAGTGAGTATTGTACAGTACTGTGCCGTGCAAATCTGAGTATTAAATTTTGTCGTAATATGGTTTGAATTTATAAGGCGACGAGTTGGCAGAATCGTTAGCACGCCTCCCAAAATGTTTAGTAGCATTTTGTCCGTCTTCTCGTTCTGAGTTCAAATCCGATCGTGGTTGGCTTTGCCTTCCGGGGTCGATAAAATAAGTACCAGTTGAATACTGCTGGTTTCAAATTTATAAAGCGGCAAACTGACAGAATCTTTAGCACGCCTGGCAAAATGCTTAGTGGCATTTCGTCCGTCTTTACGTTCTGAGCTCAAGTTCTGCTGAGGTCGACTTTACCTTTCATCCTTTTTTTGTGGTCGATAAAATAAGTACCAGTTGTATAGGGGGGGGGGGGGGGGCTGATGTAATTGCCTAACCCCTCTCCCCGAAATTGCTGGCCTTGTACAGAAATTTGAAACAAATATTCTGAATATATATCCTACCTCAGTTATCCGTCCTTCTTTTTCCTGTAATTCAACACTTTTGTTACCGCATATCTATTGAAATACATCCTTTTTTTAAATATTTCATTTAATTTAAAAAAAATAATGAATATATCAAAAGAGTTTTGTCATTGTTAAGTAAACGAAGTTAAAATTTCTAATAGGAAATTTTAACTTCGGTTACTTTAAAAGCAATTCATTTGTACCACAGAACCAGGGGCAGTCTCAGATATCAAAAAAGGTACCATGTACTGCTAGTAAGATAATAAACGAAATTGTTTTTTCAACAACTGTGCGATATCTTTCTAAATGTGATAAATCGCTACATGATAAAAATAAGTCAGAAGAAGTATAAGGAATGGTAGAGAGGAAGATGAAATGTCATGCATTATTTGAGCATTGAAAGATGGCAGGTTGGCAGAAATGAAGGGAAAATGCTTAGCGGCATTTCGTCCATCTTTGCGTTCCGAGTTCAAATTCATCTGTGGTCGTCTTTGCCTTTCATTCTTTCGGGGTCGACAAAATATAAGTACCAGTTGAGAACTGGGGTCGATGTAAACTACTTACCTCTCTTCCAGAACTTGCTGGTCTTGTGCCAAAATTTGAAACCTTTATTTGAGTATTGAAAGGCGGTAAGTTGGATGAATCGTTGCCATGCCAGACAAAATGCTAACGGTATTCCTCTGTTTTTACTTTCTGAGTTCAAATTCTGCTGAGGCTGATTTTACCTTTCATCCTTTCAGGGTCGATGAACAAGTACCAGTTATGCACTGGGATCGATGCAATCGACTACGGTTCCCCCACAAAAAATTCAGCCCTCGTACCTAGAGTAGAAAGGATTATTTGAGCACTCGACTTATATTTTGCCGTGGTCAGTTTTATTTTTCGTTCTATTTAAGTAGATTAGTTCAGTACCAGCTATGTAAAGGGGATCTGTGTGATCTGCTATTCTTTAATATTACAGACATGCGATTGTGAAATTGCTATAAATCATATTTTAACTAATATTCCTTGGATACATTCACAAGGTAAAACAGTTTGGCATGCACGGGAAATCTATTTTGGTCTAATATATCGATGTCTTCCCCGAGGTCGTCTGGCCTGTTTACTACGTGGAAACGGAAACTCTTTCGAGAATGAAGTGAATAAAAGCTACTTCATTAGTGCTGAACATAAGTGTCTGTATTCCAGTTAATAGCACCAACGTCATCTTCACAATCACATTCTTTTGCCAGATGACCACTACAAGCACCGCCACCAGCAACAGCAGCATCAACAGTAGAAACGGCAACAGCAGTCCTTGAATGAAACCAAATAAAATACATCAACAAAATCATATGACTCGATTGTAAAAAAAAAAAAAAAAAAAAGTAAGACTAAAAGAAGTGAGAAAGAAGGTAAGAAAGAGGAATAAAAAGAAGCCAATGAAAGCTTCTTTCTTCTGGCTGAATTTCTTGCTATTAAACAATCAGTTCAGATATAGTCCTGCTGTTTGGATATGTATGTCTTTGAGGAGGATGGCAGCGTGACCCTTCACACTGACCCTCAAAGACATACATCCATTTAGACATCCTCCTAAATATCTTTATCGCACTTACTTGCTTCTCTTGGCGTTCAAGAAAATCAAGTGAGTGTGATAAAGATAAAGATAAAGAAAGAGAAAGAGAAAGAAAGGAAAACAAAGAAAGAGAAAATGGAGAAGAAATAGTAAGATACTGCACTGGAAGGAGATAGAGAAAGAAAAAGCATGAGAAAAGAACGTGGTTAGTGTTTAGAAACTTGTATTTTTGTAGACCTTCGTAGCGTTCCAATAAACAAGATTTATTAGGCGAATTGTAACCTGCAGCCAAGAATCTTAAGAGGCCACCCACTGTAACTAATTTTCTCTCTCCGTTGGTCGGCTCTTCTGTCTTGATCAGATTTCCTTTTGATTAAAACATTCTCCATTTTGTCAGCAATATATACCTCGGAACAACTAAAAATAGAACAATAATGGTAAAGTGAAAGAATAAGGTAAACAAGAATTTTAGAATAAAGATCACATCCATAAAATATAAATATAGGTGAATACAAAAATTGGTCCTTAATTAAGTGGTGGTGTTGGTAAGGGAAAGCAATTAGCTTAGCGCGAAGGTAATACTTTATTTTTTTAGCTGCAGCCTAATGTATCATTTCTAGAGGCCTAATGTCAGAAGTAAGTGGAATTTTAAGAGGCAGAAATAGATGTCATTTGGTAGAGATATTGTCAACTCTGCATGGTCATTCGATATCCTAGAAATAACTGCAAAATATCCATTAAATTATGCCAACTCGTTTTTAAATGGAAGAACACAAAAAATAGTGTAGCCCTATATATAAATCTAAAAAGTATATCTCGGCTGGACATTTTTGTTTTAATCATAGTTCTAGCAGATGAAAGCTGATCTATGGTTAAGCTACAACATAATATGACAATTTATATATATATATGTATGTATGTATGTATGTATGTATGTATGTATGTATGTATGTATGTATAAAATGCAATTAACAACATTAAAAAAAGGATCCACTTGGCTGAGTCAAAAACGATTAAATCGATCCGAGATCTGAATTGGTGTTTATTGTTACCAACTTGGAAAGGATGAAAGCGAATTTGACCTTTGAACATAGAGTGTAGGTGGATCGTTCCGGCCCTGTCAATCAATTCACCTAGGAAACGAAATAGCCACTCCATTGTAAAATCTATAGCTTCCTGGTCAACCAAGCCGTCTTAGACCGCTGAGCCACTGTGGTCAGATCACCATGTGAAAAAAAGTGGGATGTGAATGCTCGGACTAACAATCTTTTTAAAATTATTCAGGCACACACAGGAAGCTCTGTAGCATCAAAGATTGGTTTTCATTTCCACTTCTGTGTGAGCCGTATTTCCTCACGAAGAAACTACCATCATCAGTATGTATGCTTGTATGTATGCATGTATGTATGTATGTATGTATGTGTGTATGTATGTATGTATGTATGTATGTATGTATGTTATTAATCAGTTTTATTTAAAGATTTCTTATCGATAGAGAAAGAGTTGGTTTCTAACCTAGATCCAAGGGCCCTTCAATGGAATTGTAACAACATCAACAGGGTATTTTTGCATGGATGTGTATTGACGAACATTCTGGGAGACCCGCAACTAGCAGAACTGAGAAAAACATCGCAGATGTGCGTGCAACTGTGAGGAGAAATCGTCGAGTCATCATCCGTGAGTTATCAGAGGATGTGCAGATTAATTACGGTTCAGTTCAGTCCATCGTCAATGAAGATTTGGGTATGAGACGCGTGTCTACAAAAACTGCTTTCAGTTGCCCAAAAAGACACTCGGGTTTCATTTGCACAAGGTCTCCTTGATTGTGTCGAGAGCGATGAAAACTTTTTGACAACTTTGCGCAGAAACAGATATCACCAAGCTTTTGGCAAAATTTGATGCAGATTCTCTGCTCTGCTCAACTTCCTCTGTTATGTTTAACACGTCGATTATACGCAACACACTTTACTTCCAAGGACTGCTGTAAACAGCGGAAGGGAACCAGAACGTTAAAACTTAGTGCGCATACACTGCAGAATTCAAGGTCAATCTGTGCCAAGCGGCTTTACTCGGCGTGATTTAGCTTCGTTACTATGACAACAGGATACTTATTGATCAGACCACGTATCTATGTATACTTCGATGAGTCTCATGACCATTAGGTTTTTTATTCTTGAATATGTACATGTTTCTGCAACTGACGCAAGCGCAATAGTACCTGTTAGATCACATTTCCTTCATCATATTTCACCTCTCTTTACATTAAATGAACGTATGTTACTTTTCGTGTTAGTTTATGAATATCAAAGCCTGATTCAAATCATACACTTGAAAACAATCAAAAATAGAGCGGGCTGAAACTTAGTGTAGATATAACTATTTTAAATTTACACTATCGTGATGAATAATATGCTTTAAACTTACAATGTTTATAACAATTTCTCCCTTCATATATATATATATATATATATATATATATATATATATATATATATATATGTGTGTGTGTGTGTGTGTGTGTGTGTGAGTGTGTGTGTGTGTGTGTGTGTGTGTGTATATGTATATATGTGTATATGTGTATATGTATATATGTGTATATATATAAATGTATGTATGTATGTATCGTTTATCTTTTACTTATTTCAGTCACTAGACTGCGGCCATGCTTGGGCACCACCTTAAGGAATTTTTAGTCGAATGAATCGACCTCAGTACTTTTAAAAACCTGGTGACAGCTTCCCATGCCATTACAGAGATACCGCCATGTTTCACAGTTGGTTGTAGTCATTTCATATCAAATTCTTGATTGGGAAGCCTCCAGACCCAAACACGTCCACTGTCTGAAAATAATGCAAATCCGGATTCATCTGAGAAAATCACTCTATCCCAAAATGAACTGGATTTTTCTGACATCTCCTTAGCCCATTTATTTCTTTTCATGATATTAATTGGTTGAAGGAGAGGTTTTCTTCTAGCTGCTCGTCCATAATACTCAAGATTATGCAGATATGTAACACACGTTCTTGGACTAACTTCTAGCTATTTTGCAATGTCAGAAGCCTTCGAACGGGGTTCGTTTTCCACAATTCTCTTCAAACAGCGAAGCTTCCATTCCGAGGGCCCAGGTCGGTCGAGATGAGAATCTGTTGATTCTTATCCTTGGCATTTGAATTGCACTATAATTCTATTAACAGTAGCAAGAAGAATTTGAAGAGTTTCAGTAATTTTTCGCTGGCTAAGACCAGCCTCAGATTGCCCAACAATACGACCTCATTGAAAATCTGACGGTTCTGCTGAATTTTTTGTGCGTGGTATGGTTACTCTTCGCTAATGTTTAATATAATGGCACCTGGAATGAAAAAGAATAATTACATTGTAAGTTCTACACCGCTGAAAATATATTAAGACGCTTAGATCAGAGATTTTGAAAATTAAAGGTGTCTATTTACTTCCTGCATGTCTGTGTAGTTTCACATTTTCTTCGCCCCAAGCGCTATCTATTATACATGATCAAACATAATTCCACTATTAATAGTCACATTTATTTTTCCTATGTTATATACTCAAGACCTTTATGTACACAAGAAATGTATAATCAACAGCCGTGTGGTTGCATACGGTCTTTGAAGTCCCTAATTATTACTTTCAGAAGTCTGTTTTACTTAAAAATATATTTTTACTACACACAGTTCCTATTTATTATAATGATCACGAAAATATATATAGCATTTATTATTTTAATATTTATAATTACATTTTCAAAATAAATGGAATTAAATAAATAGCTTTGATATAGACCAATTATCCTAATAATCCTCAATATAGATCAGTAAGCTTCATAATCTTCCATTTGGCACAATAATCACTTTAATCCTCATCATTCACTCTGTTTCTTACGTAAAATGAAAGTGATCTAGAAATTGACAGATAGATATTTTATGGAATTTTGAAAGAGAAATGAATAAATTGTTACAGGCAGAATTTGAACATACTATGTAAGAGAGCGCTAATCTACAGTTTCTGCTGGCCGGCAGAGTAGTGGCTACTCTAATCAGTATGAATTGTGATCCGAATGTAACGCATCTGTTTTACTCTTTTACTCTCACACTTGATTTAACCCTAAATAATATCAAACCTCTATATCAAACGAGAATAACTGTCTCCACCATACCTTTCTCTCAACCCCTACCCTACAAACACATACTTTCTCTATATCCTTTTCCATTTCACTCCCGTTTACATATAACCACTTTCCCAGTTTACCAACTCTATACCTAATTCTCATTCACATTACTCTAACTTCCAAAAGAAAAAATAAAACGACTAAAACCTATAAAGAGCATGAAAGAACTAAAGTAAACAACAATCTGATAATAGCGAGCAAGACGAAATTTCGAATCGTTAGCATGCCGGACACAATGCTTAGTGGCGTCCCGTCTATATTTACGTTCTGCGTTCAAATTTCGCCAAAGTCGACTTTACCTTTCATCACTTTAGGATCTATAACACAAGTACCGGACAAGCACTGGTATCGATGCAATTGTCCACTGGCGTCGTTCTGCTTCGCCGAATCTTCTCGGCAATCTTCCGGTTATGCATTCCTTCCACTTTTAGTGAAAGAATCTTCTCTTGTTTAATTTCGGGGAACTTTGTAGCTTTTGGCAAACTGGAAATGTAATCTGGATCACGGAGAATACGATTGAGTCGAATATTTTCCGAAACAATCTGGAAAGAAATGAAAATGTTTTACTGGCTTTATAGATTTGAAGTGTTGATGTGTTAGGAAAAATTGGAAAATCAGGTGTTGCAATGTGATAATAAAGATACAAGGTTTACATTTCAAAGGTTTCATGAAATACCAATTTACAATATATTATGGCCCTTAGTCCACTTAAACACGAGCTAAGTTTCTAAATAACTTTAAAAAAACATGTGGCTTTTATAGTTTGAATAGTTGTTTATAGATGCCTTGACTTACGAGTTTAATTCATTCTGTGGCGGAGCTCGTAACTCAAATTACTCGTATGCAAAATCAATTTTCCCCACTGAAATATCTGAAATATCATTAATTCGTCCCGCCTCCCCCAAATACAGCATTTTTTTTTTTGTTATATGTTTTAGAATAAGGAAAATGTACTTATAAATAATGAATATTGTATAAAGAAACAATACAATAGAATGTAGTGCAATAAACTGCTTTAATTAAGTATAATGTACAGCATTTACCTTGGAGATCAGGTGACTTGAGGATGCTAACGGAGGTGGAGGAGGAAGGCTGAAATGAATAACTGAATCTTATTCGCTGATTTTTGCCCTTTTCGCCATGCTTTCCTCACTTTCACCTGCAGGAGTTTTCGATAAAACTCTGTCCAATGAGGTCTGTTTCATCTTCCCTTTCAGAATGTTTCTGAAATGAGTTAGGCAAGTGTCATTAAATAGCGCCGTCGCACACCAGGTTTCAACTTTTTCTGGGTGTTTCTTTTCAATAAAGTCTGAAAGTTTCTCTCACATTCCCCAAATTTCCTTTATCGCACTGGTAGAGATAACCTCCTCCATCTTTTCCGCGTCACCTATTTCCTGTAAAACTTCCGTGTGCTGCTGCGTCTGTAGCTCCTTAAGCTCCTCCGTTCTCAGTTCCTCGGAGTGCTTCTCGATGAGCTCGTTGATGTCACCTTCAACCATGTCCAGGCCCATGGACTTACTGAGGGATACAATCTCCTCCACCACTGCCGCGTCGGGTTCGATTCTTTCAAAGTCTGTTTCAGACACAACTTCCGTCCACAGTTTCTTCCCCGCAGGAGTCAAGGTCCTCTTTGTAACACCCTGTCAGACCATATCGATAATTCTGGGGCATATCAAGATGTTATAGTGGTCCTTCCAGAACTCTCGAAGGGTGAGGTTTGTGTTCTCAGTCACCTCGAAGCAACGGCGGAACAGGTGCTTGGTGAAGACCTTGTTGAAATTAGAAATCACCTGCTGGTCCATAGGCTGCAGGAGTGGGGTGGTGTTGGGTGGAAGGTAGAAAACCTTTATAAACTTGAACTCTTCGAGGATTTCATTTTCGAGGTTTCGTGGGTGAGCAGGTGAATTGTCCAGGACGAGAATGGCTTGCAGGGGTATGTTATTTTCCTGGAGATATTTCTTAACGTCAGGACCAAAGACCAAATTCACCCACTCCACAAAGAAGTGCCTGGTAACCCACACCCTCGGGTTTGGCCTCCACATAACAAGCAGTTTTTCTTTCGGAAACTTATGTGACGTAATGCTCTGGGGTTTTCCGAATGATAAACGAGCAGCGGCTTAAACTTGCAGTCACTACTCGCATTGGCGCAAGTGCGAGGGTTAGCCTATTCGTCATGGGTTTGTGGCCTGGCATCCTCTTCTCCTCTACCGTTATATAAATCTTCCTTGGCATCTTTTTCCAAAAAAGTCCTGTCTCGTCACAGTTGAAGACTTACTGGAGGATGTATCCTTCGGCTGCTATAATTCTGGCAAAAGTTTTGAGGTAATCCTCTGCTGCCTTCATATCCGCGTTCGCCACCTCACCATGCCTGACAAGGGAGTGGATGCCGGTCCTCGTTTTAAAATTCTCGAACCAGCCTCGGCTGGCTTTAAATGGCTCATCCGATGCCTCGTCCGTACAAGTGCCTTGGATCTGCTGCAGCGAATCAGCGTAAATAGCACATGCCTTCTCTCAGATTATAGCCTCCGTCATGAAATCTCCTGTGAGCTGCTTCTCGTCAACCACACCATCAGTATCTTCTCCATATTTTCATGGATAGATGTCTGCTGTTTATAAATTATTTTAACGCCTTTGTCGACTCTTTCTGCTTCAGTATGGTGCAGACCGTAGAAGTGCTACGCTCATACTGCTTCGCCAAGTTAATTACACGAACACGTTGGCCATGTTTTTCGATAATTTCTTTCTTTAATTCAATGCACATCATCCGCTTTTTCTTCTCAGCACTATCCTTCGCACTCACTTTCTTCGGACTGCAACGACTAACTAAGCATTTTATCACCCTACTAGTTAACGATCCACTAATGAACTTCGCACTTGCTAACGTGCATGTCTATCTAGCTATCGAGTGAGACACGAAATGGTGGGCGGATGTTACGGCGTCCACATGGCGTTCGCTACGCCAACTAGCGGTGGAGTATCTGAAGCTGGCTCGTAACCCGAATTTTAGCTCGCAACTCAAAACAAAGAAAATCGACCGACACGGCTCGTATCTCGAAAAACTCGTTAGTTCGAACATTCATAAGTCAATGTATCACTGTAAATATACATACATACACACACACACACACACACACACACACACACACACACACACACACACACACACACACACACACACACACATATATATATATATATATATATATATATATATATATATATATATATATATATATCAGTGTGTGCGAGTGTGGAGATAGATAGATAGATCGATAGACGTTAAAGGAAATGATTGCTTGTTCGACTAAAAATTCCAAAGTGAATGAAGTGCTTCTTATGAAGAGCATTGCATAGGACATAATATATTTACTACGCTTGGAAACCACAACTTTGCGTTTCATATTTTCGACTTTGTGTTAAAAAATATCTTTTGAAATGTCTTAATTGAGGAAGAAGTACAAGAGACGGATTTCTGTTTCCTCTTTTGAATAATGTTCTGAGAAGTACGTGCTTAACGCGTACAAAATATTAGTATCTGATTTGACTTTATTATCAGTATATGTTGTACGACTCTACAACTAAGATAACTAGTCCTTATTCCGCTTATACGGATATATATATATTTATAGTAATAGTATGACAACAAAAGGATGAAAAAGAGACCTCGATAGTATGTAAATAGAGGAATCTATCTATAATACAATATGTGACAATTATTCGGTTGCCGTAATAAAACTCCGAGTTTCGGATGTCGGAGTGGAAATCTGCTCCGGCATCTCGTCAGTTATTAAACAAAAATGCTATGAAAATGACCGTTAAAAAAAGGGAAATTACTATGTTAATGACCGTTATTAAGACAAACAAAAGAGATATTACAATGACCGTTAAATAAAGGGAAAAACCTGAAGGGGAGAAAGTAAAAAAATGCTCATAGAATTCTGAGCGTTTTTTTGCATATGTATGTGTGCATATGTGTGATTAAGTGGTTCGCTTTGTAACTACTTGATTACGTGTTCGTTGTCATTTTGTAGTGCTGTGGGTATGAGCCTTCTACAATTTTGTTGGAATGATCATTGTCTTCAGAATGAACTTAGTAGACGGAAACGGTATCAAACTCGTCACGCGTACACACACGTACAACACATATGTGTGTGTGTGTGTGTATACCTATATATTACCCTTGTGTACGTCTGAGTGGCCAATCATACAAACGGTCTTACTATTTACAATCTACCATAAAATTACTTACACCCATTGAGTTATTCAGGTGTTCGGCTTTCGAAGGACTTAGAGAAATATTATTTTACTCGGAGACTAATAAATGTTGGTGACTGGAAGAACATCTCTGCAGAAAATTTTGTTGACCCGTACCACCATGGAAAAGTTGGCGTTAAACTATGAGCACGATGATATATATATATATATATATATATATATATATATATATCTTAGTGGTTAGGGTCTTGCACTCACAATTTCGTAATCGTAGGTTCGATTTCTAGACCGGGCGTTGCGTTTCGTTCTTGAGCGAAGCACTTAATTTCACATTGCCCTGCAATCATTTCGTCATCTGACATGTAGCACACGGTGCACTGGGGTCGATATAATCGACTTAATCCGTTTGTCTGTCTTTGATTGTCCCCTCTGTGTGTAGCCCCTTGTGGGTAGTAAAGAAATAACACGGAGCACCTGTATAGGTTATGTCGATTTGATAAAGGGAGTGAACTTACGTCTACACAAACATTTGATTATTAAAGCATGTGTGGTTGTTCAGCAAGAAATTGTCGAACTCTCACTCATATGTCGTCAAACGACGAGAGAGTCCATGATATATATACATACATACATACATACATACATACATATATATATATATATATATATATATATATATATATATATATATATATATATATATATATATATATATATATATATATATATATATATATTATATGTATATATATGTGTATATATATATATATATATATATATACAGTCTGTTAAAGTCTGTCATACCGGCCATGACGAAGGGAAATAGCCCTGAAACTCGAGTCGCCTTTATATATATATATTTATATTTATATATTTATTTATTTGATCCTTTATATTGAACACTCAATATTTCATCTACATTCAATACTTTCTTTCATGGTGCCATCCATTTTTATTTTATTTTATTTTATATTGTATATTGTATATTCCATATTCTATACCCCACATTAGTTCTGCAGGAATATAAATAAAACATAAAAAACAGACAGTGTTGGAACTCTTTTAAGCAAAATAATATATATATATATATATGTGTGTGTGTGACACTTATTCGGTAGCCATGATAAAACTCCGACTTTCAGATGCCGGGGTGGTAACCCACGCCAACATCTCTTCAGTTATCCGGCCATTGAAAAGTCCTGTGAAAAATGACCGTTAAACAAAGGGAAATTACTGTGTGGTTTTATCATGGCTACCGAATAAGTGTCACATATTTTACAGATAAATTCCTCTATTTACATAATATCGAGGTCTTTTTCTTTCTTTTGTTGTCCTTTCTCTCTCTCTCTCTCTCTCTCTCTCTCTCTCTCTCTCTCTCTCTCTCTCTATATATATATATATATATATATATATATATATATATATATATATATATATATATATATATATATATATATACATATATATATACACATAGGAGATTGTTACTCGTCATATGACGGGTTCCTTTGGAAGTACATTTTTGCCATCATAGATAATATGAAGAAATATGGCATACATATAATAAATATAATTTAACTTATATAGAAAATGACGAGGAGAATGCTAATTTTTGAAAGAATATATAGCTATAATTTTAAAATATTATTAAATACAACCAATTTCTCATTAGTATATAGTAATAAATAGATGTAATTATTTTTCTAAATTCTATCAACATAATCGCTCTCTATTCTGCCAAAAAAAAACTTATCACTGTAAAATTTCATTAAAAATGTGTATTTTTCAGAAATTTGTCATTACTTGTCACCAAGTCTCTTATGTACACTCATCTTTTATCTGTTATATTAACTTTGTCTCTGTATTTGACTTTTACTCTCTCACCCACAATGAGCTAGATGATTTAAAGTATGACTAGAGAAATCAGTCAACTAACTAGCTAACATTTATATCGGCTAATATCATTTAGATACATATTTGATCATTACCTCATCTTGTCAGATGATAGCCGTCTCACATTCATCTGATTCTCTGATTAACTTTCATCTTTGCATGTGCGTGTATATGATTTTTCATGCCATACATCCGTTGCCATAAGACTATCTAAAATAGAAATATATTTCAACGGATCAAGAAATGGGATGGAAGTGTCTCATCTGTACATCACTGAATTTAAATGACGAAAGCTTGTAAATCAATTTTGCCACTCACTCGACCACCATTGTAGGTTCCAGTGAGAAACATAACAAGACGACTAGTACTATTTAGACAGCAAGTTAGAATATATTTCTTCTAGAAGGGCTGCCTTCCCCACGGATTACTGGAGCCTCTTCCTCTGGGAAACCTATTTAACCCATAGATGGGACCCTGAGAGATACTACCTACCCGGGACAGAAGAGACCTCACAGAAATGTAACTAAAGGGGTTATTCCACGCTCCCCACAGCTTCAGGACCTTTATACATGAGCATACCTAGCTATGCAACTATATGCATGAGAATACATACATAAAACATACAAATCTGCACATACATACATACATACATACATGCATACATACATATATACACACATGCATACATACATAGAAAATACCATATTGATGTTGTTGAAATTCCAGTGAAGGAGTCTTGGATCTAGGTTGGAAACCGGCTCTTTCTCTATTGACATGTAATCTTGAAATAAAACTGAATACATGCATACATGCATACATACATACATACATGCATACATACATACATACATACATACATACATACATACATACATACATACAAGCGTATGTACATGCATGCTTATGTGCGTATGCATGTGTTTATTTATGTTAACCTAGTGCCTCTTTACCTCCCTTGTCATCTGCTGGTCAAGTTTATCCTTCTTAAACTATAGTTATTTCTTTCTCTTTCTCTGTGTGTGTGCATGCGTGTTAGCGCGTATCATGTATCTGAGGTCTGCCTATGTAACTTTACCATTCCCTTTCCACTGCTTTTCAATTTCGAAGTTCCTCTGTCGATTTTAACATATTACCTTAACTCTATATGAATCTGTATTTTAATCTCGCTCTCTCCTTCTCTATACGATGCATAGCGTGAGTGGAGAAATCAACCAACAAACCAACATTTATATCTACTATTATGTGCATACATTCACATATCTATCTATCTATCTATCTATCTATCTATCTATCTATCTATCTATCTATCTATCTATCTATCTATTTATCTATCTGTCTACCTGTCTGACTCTGTGTGTGTGTGTGTGTGTGTGTGTGTGTGTGCTCATTACGATAAGTTGATATCAATGGCGAAAACCTGCTTTCTTTTCTTTTGCAAACTGGTTAATACGATGAGCGTACAAAGGAATGATACCTCGTGTTGGAAGCACTTTTGAATATATATTTATTTTAATGTCTAGTTTTCTAGATTTGTTGTTTCCCGATATATTTTAATGTATAAATGTACACTCACACATACATATAAACATATAAACATACAAAGAAAAACGGATTCATACATGCGCACGCACACACACGAACGCTGAGAGTAAGTGAAGAGAGATAGAGTTGAATGGGTGTACGGGTATGTTCCTTTTAAAAATAAATTGGAGATCGAAAGTTTTATGTCCTTATTAGTTATGATAGACTGCCTAGGAAGACAAAGAAAATGCGCATCTAATTTCTATAGAAGCACATTTAAATGTTCTTTAGGCTTGTGAAACAGCATTTACTTATTCGCTGCTCCCGCTGCTTAAAGCATATTTTGTATTGAATCTTCTCAAATAGAAAGAGAGAGAGGGGGAGTGGAGAGAAGGGAGTGATAGATAGAAATAAGTAGATAGATAGATGGATAAATAGATAGAGTAAACGAGAGAGAGTGTGGGAGAAAGAGATTTTGGAAGTTGAGTGTTTTGGCCAAAGTTACAACGTGATACTAATGAAGGAATTCAAGCAATACATTCTGGCATTGAGACGGTTTGCTGTTCCTTTTTATACGCGTAATCAGCGAGACACCTTTACAAAGTAAAATTGAGATGTTGCTGTCAAGGGATCAAATTGTGTGTATAGCTTGTTATTTTGTCGTCACTCAAAAGAACTAAAGATAAACCCGAAATCTGACTTTGAATTAAGAACAGAGAATTACGGTGCATTGGCTGTCGCACAAAATCTCGTCTAACACACGACTGTGTCGGCCTTCTGTAACGCCTTCTTATCAAAATATAATGACCCCCATAACATTAATCAATTAATCGATAAACATTGATGAATTAATATAGAGGAAGCTCGGAATGTGATCTCACTTCTAGGGATTGGAAACAGCTTGGTATTAGATTTGGAATTCTATAAAAGTCTATAAGAGAGTGTGTTAAGAAACAATGACTATGAAAAGACTTTCTTTTTCCTTCTTGGAATATCAATAAGAGAAAATATTTCATAAAAGAATTGTTGGAAAGATTTCTCATTGATTTGCGGTAAAAGAACCGAAAGGATGAACCTTTTATTCAAAAGAACCTATTCCAAACGTTTAATGTTCTTTTGACGTTCTGGTCGTAACTACTGTAATTTAGCCTTCCAGCAAATGATATCTTATCTCGACTTTCACAGTGAACACTTAAAAAAATATCAAGAAAACCAAAAGCAAAAAAGGAAAAAAAGAAAGCAAGAAAGAAAATAAAAGAATAAAAAAAAGGGAGAAGAAAAAATAAGAGTGCAATACGATAACTGCCTTCAACTAACAAGTTTCTTTGTATGACGCGCGACTACGTTGTAATATTCTCAGTTTTCACTTGATAAAAAGGAAATTAAAAAGACAAGCTCTGGCATAAAGAAAACAATTGGAACCAAGTTTAGCTTTGATGTAAAAATCCAGCTTTTTGTGTTGGTAGCCAAGCTGTAAATGCCTTCTGTATGTTGGTGTTATCAATGCTAAAAGTGTGTAACCTCAGGCATGTTGGAGGTTGTCAGTGCTTGTAGTTGTTCTCACCAGCAGTCATATCTCAATTGATGTAAAAACATCAGTCATTGAAAAAAGCCACTTTAAAAGTAGAGAAAAGAACACGAAAAGAAGACAAAAATCAAGAAAACACAAACAACAGAAGAAAAGAAAAAGAAAAAGAAAGAAAAAGAAAAGAAAAGAAAAGAGAAGAACAGAGAAGAAATAGTTGCAAACAACAGGGAAACTCTGGTATCTTCATTGCGGTATAATACTATTAAAGAGAGCAAACGGAAGGAAGAAGAGAAAGGAATCAGTTTTAAGAAATAATCCAACAAATCCTGTTTTTCTGTTACTTTTATATTATTATTATTATTATTATTATTATTATTATTATTATTATTATTATTATTATTATTATTACTACTACTACTATTATTATTATTATTATTATTATTATTATTATTATTATTATTATTATTATTATTATTATCATTATTATTATGGTTATTATTATTATTATTATTATTCGGTGGTAGGAGAGAGGGATATTTTATATTTGAAGAACATACCGTTGAATTATTATTCTGCAATGTGTATGTGTGTTACGAATACGAAGTGTTTCTCCACGTTCAATAGATCGTGTGTGTGTGTGTGTGTATGTGTGTGTATGTGTATGTGTGTGTATGTGTATGTGTGTGTATGTGCGTGAGTGTATATGCAGCAATGGTGGTTGTGCTTATGCTCTCTCTGTATATATGCGAGAGTGTAAGAATCTATATCAGAATTACTTACTCAACGACGCTTGTGTATGAACGTATGCGATGTGTCTGTTTACATGAGTGTGCATGCAGGTGTTTGTTGTTGTACATATATGTTTCTCTGTATATATATATATATATATATATATATATGTATGTATGTATTCTGAGTTTTAGGTGTTCTCTTTTGTACGTGTGTTTTTAAATATATACACCTCTATAATATAAGAAATCGTCGCACACAATTATGTTAGAAATCTACTTGTTAAAATAAAGTATAAGTAAATGTAAAGAGATATAGATGTCTTCATATGTGTCTATCTATCTACCTATCTATCTATCAATCTATCTATCTATCTATCTATCTATCTATCTATCTATCTATATATGTATATATATATACACACATACACACACACACACACATATATAAACATATACATATATATATATGTATACATACATAAATACACACACACACATATACATATATATATATATATATATATATATATATATATATAAATACACACACACACACACACACACACACACATACACATATATATATACTCTTTTACTTGTTTCAGTCTTTTGACTGTAGCCATGCTGGAGCACCGCCTTTAGTCGAGCAAATCGGCCCTAGGACTTATTCTTTAGAAGCCTAGTACTTATTCTATCGGTCTCTCTTGCCGATCCGCTAAGTTATGGGGACATAAACACTCCAGCATCGGTTGTCAAGCGATGTTGGGGGGACAAACACAGACACACAAACACATACACACATACATATATATACATATATATACACATATACGACGGGCTTCTTTCAGTTTCCGTCTACCAAATCCACTCACAAGGCTTTGGTCGGCCCGAGGCTATAGTAGAAGACCCTTGCCGAAGATGCCACGCAGTGGGACTGAACCCAGGACCATGTGGTTGGTAAGCAACCTACTTACCACACAGCCACTCCTACGCCTATCTATATATCTATATATATATATATATATATATGCATATATATATATCCATCTATCTATCTATCTATCTATCTATCTATCTATCTATCTATCTATCTATCTATCTATCTATCTATCTATCTATCTATTTATATATCTACCTGGCTGTATGTATGTATGCATGTATGTATGCGTGGTGGTGTAGTAAGACGCTTGTTTCCAATCCGCATAGTTCTAGGTTCAGTTTCACTACGTGGCGTCTTCAGCGAGTGTCTTCTAATATAGCCTCGGAGCAACCAAAGCCTTGTGAGTGGATTTGGCAGGCGGATATTGAGAGAAACCTGTCGTATATATAAATGCTCCAAATACGAGAGTAGAAAAACAGCCAACAAATGATGAAGGGTCGTTCTTTATGTTGTTTGTCTTGTTTTCCATTTGTGTCTTTCGTTGTCCGAAAAAATAGTTCATATTCCATGTACTCGTACTTCGTATTGTGTTGTACACGTTTCATGACGTCCTGTGCCCACATATGCATATGTATATACGTATAAATGTAAGTATGTACATATACGTATGTATATATGCATATATATATATATATATATATATATATATATATATATATATATATATATATATATATATATATATATATAAATAAATATATATGTGTGTGTAAGTATATTTATATATTTTATATATATTGCCCTATGATTGAACGCCACGCATCCTTGTCCGAGTAAACTTTATCTTAATAATATATATATATATATGTATATATATATATATATATATATATATATATATATATATATATATATATATATATATATATATATATATATCATACAGTTTTGTTTAAGATAGAGTTATTTAGATGCTTTTAATCACAGTACACTTCTCCGATATAAAATCGTCCAGACTGAGTTTATGAAGAATTTCATTTTGTACTTTTTCCTTTTAGGTTACATATTTAACCTAATCGTACCACCACAGCAGATTGGTGGAACGCCCACAGGTAGGCTTAAACTGCGAGTTCAAATCGTAAGGTTTCTAGTGTAGTTACTTGTTGAATAAGGGGACGGATGCTATTATGCTTATTTTCGCATGACATCACTATATGAAGCGCACCACTAAGATTAGTTAAGAATTTTAAAGTATGCTCGTACCCTATATGTATATGTATATATGTGCGTGAGTTTGTGTATGTGTGTGTGTGTGTGCGTGTGTGTGTGGTGTGTGTGGTGTATGTGTGTGTGTGTGTGTGTGTGTGTGTGTGTGTGTGTGTGTGTATAATTTAATGTACACAGTATAAAGATCAGAGCTAATAATAGTTTCTTGCTGTATAGGGACGTTTCTAAGCAGGTTTTATAACACGCCACGTATCTGCAAGCAATGTTCGGGCTATGCTTTCTTCTATTTGAAAATCAGGACGCTGGTGCATGAAAGATCTCAAGTCAAAAATGACAGGAAAGTTGATGCAAAAGGTGGAAGGGCGAATAAGAAGAGAAAATAAAAGAACATTACAATTACGTCCCCTTTGATCGTAAGATAAAACTAGTTGTTGTAGAATAATTAAACTGAGAGGGTTCCAAAATCTGCGAAACATCTGCTCAATCCCGTGAGAGTGTTGTCCGCCCTCCAGTTCGCCAAAAGCAATTTGTCCATACGTTTGCCTTTGCTGAAAATTTCGGGTCTGGAATTAAGTATTGCGATGGAATTCATAGATTTAAGGGCTGGACTTTTTCACGTGAGTAAACTTTCTCGAGGTGAAACTCTAATTATATCATAGTTTCAGAAGAAAAATAGTAGAAGCATACAATCACAATATCTTACACGTACTCATACAAACAAACGAATACATATCCACACGCATACGTACATATATATGTACTCGACGAACTTCCGTACCGTCATCGTCTACCAGATTTCATCTCACTTGCCCAAAACATATGGTTGTGAAATGAACGTCTGAATCACATATCCAGGCCTAAATAACGATCGAGCGCTAGCTGATAAGAACAAAATCACCGAGTTTTATTGCTTAGAGACGCCATCCTAATAAGAAGAAATAGTTAAGTTAGAATTAAGATACTGATTTTAGTGAGTTAACATCAGCAATCTAAATCGAGATATCTATACGGAGAGGAAATGGCGGGCCTAGCTCATTAGCTAAAATTAATTTAATCATTCCTTGAAGAACATTAGATAAATCTGCTTATGTTTCAATAAAACTAATTTAAATATTGCTTTTCATGCAAATGGCGTCTTTGAGTAATTAACTTCAGTGTTTTACGCAGTAAAATATAGTAATATTAATGTACAATAGTATACATCTGTTTTGTAGTTGTCCGAGTCATTTATTAGTTAAGACTAGTGAAATTTGTGATTGTTTCATTGAAAAGGTCTAATATGATCGAAGCAAATTCTAAGCTGTCTCCCTTACTTAGCGAAATAATTAAAAGAATATTAGGCACTGAACCGATGTTGATTGCAATACGTTAACTGCATTCAGTTAGCAATTTTGCTTTATTTTGAACGAAGCATCAAACCAGCACGAACTTAACTAGTGATATCAATGTTGTTCAGAATTTTAGTCTTCTGAGTAACGATGCCTATAACTTAGCTTCGATTTCAAGAAGAATCTATAACAGTTTTTCCTTTTTCTGCTAATATTTGTAGAGAAAATATGACGGCAAGCTATTCAAAGCTGTGCCCATCACTGAAGCTTGGCTGAGAGCCTCTGCAAGCAGTCCAGTAATGTTCCCTGTCTGAATACTTGATCCAGGATGAGTTCTCATGAATCTATTTGCAGCTTGATTGAAGTATGCAGAAAAGGGCTTGAAATATGTCAAGTCAAGCGGCTGCATGCGATGACTGCAGTGCAGTGGAAGAGGGAGCATCAGTACTCCATGTTGAGTGGAAATTTCAGTTGCTCGAAGATTCCTTGTGTGACTTATGTGCACATCAAGGACAAGAAGGACAGGTGCATCCTTTGAAGATTTAACGTATTTAATGAAGTGCTCAAGCCATAAGCGGGAAGTGTCCTTATCCATCCAGCCTTTTTCTGCACTGAAAATTTTGTTCCAGCGAGGGGTACCAGTTTTGAGGTTTTCCTTTATGCGCTTTCGTTTGAAGATCAGAAACGGAGGGACGAAGAAACCATTTGCACTCATGCAATTAACACATGTGACACTAGTTCCTCTTTCTAGACTGTACACACCTGTTGTATGCCAATTTGTTGCCACAGTTTTTCTGGGTTTCTGCAGTGCTGAGAGATGTTTCATCCATGTTATACAGAAAAGACGGATTCAGTTTGTAATAGTCAAAGACTGTCTCTAGGATATCAAAGAACCTGTCCACACTTTTTTTTTATTTGCTAAACCCTTTGCTCTTGCTTTGCTGGTACCTTCAAGTTTCCGAAGACTAAGTTAAGGGTTTCTGGCAAGAAACTTTGAAAACCATTTCCGACCTGCAAGTTGATTTTCTCCATTGAACTTGTGCAAAAGTTCTGCTTTATTTTTCAAAGCAATTTGAAACGTCAGTTTCTGCATGGTAGTTTTGAATATGCCAAACAGCATTTTTTCCAGTGAAGTAATGCATAAAATCTTCTTCTTGTCTAGACAGGACTGTTGGTGAACCGAAATGTTTCTTTCCTCTGACAGCCTACTTGATTGAGATCTGAACGTGCCGTTGAAATGTTGCTCCTGGAACAGAAAAATGGTTAGCAACATGTTTGAATGACATGTGATCCTCCTTGACACTTTTCATCACCTCTTGCAAGTCTTCTTCTTGTCACTGGCCATATTTTTTGCACTCCATTGTGAGCTGAAACACAATACCAAATAAAGTAAAACCTATGCCTGATTATCAATGTTCTGACACACCAAATAAAACTGTCTGAAAATGTTCCTATACTGAGACACATTGTACCTAACTTGGAGCCCCATGTTCAATATAGTTGCAGTCAAGTGCCCCAATATAGGCACAGTGGGGTACCTTAAGAAAAACGACACCACTAATGAATGGTTGGAAAACTCACATGTAGAAAATTGTAAAAATATGTGAAATTGATCGCAATAACCTGTGTATCAGTTTTTGTCTACGGATGATACTAAACTGAAAAATGCAAATATATTTCTCCTACCGTTACAATAATTGCTGCAGATGAGTGACCTGCCGTTGTAGTGAACTCCTTCGCTAATCGTTGCCTTGCCCAAACTTTCCCCCTGTGAAAAAAGCCTACAAGGGGCGTGTCCCAAAATCGGTACTGGCCCAATATAGCTACCTAAAGTCTATATAAAATATTTCATCGCAACTCGAGAATTACTAGCCATGAATTTATTATGGGATAAGCTCGTATTTATGGTGTCATTGAATAAGAATTGCTGAAGGTCAGTCACACGAAGTATTTGTAAAACATTGCTTCCTTTTGCCAAGTCTTCTGTCTTGGAAGAAGGAAAATACTATACAAATTATACTGGGAATTGAAATGTGATTAAAATTTAACGGCGCAAGTGGTATGAGATTTGGTTTCAGTGTTGACTTTCCAAAACATATTCTAACACGTGATTAATAAAATAATGGTTAAATCAGGAATTAGTTATGGAGAATCAATATTCAATGAAGTGTTTTTCTACGCTTTTGTTATCATTTATAAGGAAAATTCTCATGTTTATATAATCCAAACAATGTTTTGTAAGCTCTTTGTATATATAGTACTATTATTTACCACAAAACCAGATATGCAGTTTGTAGGTATTGTATACATGATATGACTCTAATATGTGACTGCTGACTTCAGTGGATGTAACATATATACCAACAAATACAAGCGTTTAGAAGGAGATGATACAATAATACCTCAGTGTCAAGATAGCTGATTAACATTGTGACATTTTTCAAATCTAAAGAACGGACACTGACAGAATTTTGAATAGTTACATAACCTTATAATTATAAACTGATATTCAACAGCTGCCAGTTTGGTCAAGAACTCATGGCAGTACTATTTCAAATCAGTTAAGTTGATATTGGTTGAGAGTCCTTTACCAATATGTTATCTCCCTTGTCTAAATATTAATGAAGAATCTTGTCAAAATGTCATCCTAATCAATTTTGATGTCATTAAGATACACCTCTCAGAATAGAAGGATTATCTGTTGGCGGTCCATGCATGCTAAACTGTCTGTTGTAGATTACTGTATTGAGTCGTTAAGTTTTGTACGCCAAGTGTATACATTTTAGAAAAACAAACTTAGTCGTGTGAAACATGAA
>NC_142937.1:59991345-59996345 GCF_046866305.1 Octopus bimaculoides | reverse complement strand
CACGCACGCACACACACACACACACACACACACACACACACACACACACACACACACTGTCGACTAGCATAGTCCTGGTTACAGCATATAACAGGTCAGAAAATAACCTTTAGTTTCGCGTTTACTATTGCACTCAGCAATACAGAAAACTCGTCAAAGGAGATATCAGTATTGCCAAGAGCAATAGTAGTTACGAAACCAATGGTCCCTTTCTTACCGGGTATATGCCATAATCAGGAACATACTACTCAACAATATAAAAGTACAACTGCTCAAATTCCCTCTTAGAGCGTACTTTTTTTACCCTGAATTATGGACAATTGATCGATATATGATATATATATTGGCTTCAAATTTTGTCACAAGTCCAGCAATTTCGTGGGGAGGAGATAAGCTGATTACGTCGAATCCAATGATCAACTGGTACTTATTTCATCGACCCCAGTTTTCAACTGGAACATATTTTATCGATCCCGAAAGGATGAAAGGCAAAATCGACCTGGACTGAATTTGAACTCAGAACATAAAGACGGACGAAATGCCGCCAAGCATTTTGCCCGGCGATGTAACGATTCTACCAGCTCGTCCACCTCACCAATATATATATACTTTACGAATTAAAAGCAGCTCTACTAACGTAAACATTCGGCATGCAAACAAAACACATGCACTATGTATGTGCGACTGATAATATTTGCATTACTGGAGCTGCTGTTAATTCGTAATTTAAGTTACTTTCATATGTGTTACGCTGCAGCACATCAGCAAATAGACTTTATGATTTAGTTTGTTTTGAAATGATCCGAATACGTGGTATTAATTAGCCATAATAATATTGAAATGTCGGTGTCTATCATTCTCGATGATTTCGAACTGAGTTTTCTCGCCTGGTCTGTGACATTCAGATGTTCTTTAAAACTCTGTGTCATGTAGGGAGCTTTCCCTGGAAGCTGTCCCACTGCAAATTTGGCGTGTAAGCAAAACACACACACTCAGTATGTGTGACTGATGTTTACACGCGCGCGCGCACTTGTTTGGTCAATTTTAGAATTTTTTAGATTGATTTTTAGAAGAGACAGATTACTGTCATTTTAGTACATCATTATTATACGTGGGAGTTCCCAAAAGTAACTGGAAACGTTCTCTTTTGGGTAAGCCAGTTTAGACTTCCACTGCTAGAAGCCACTTGATGCAACTCTCAGGCGTCAGTCTCCCGACCGAAGTCAACCATTGAAGTCGTAATGCTACGTGGTGTGCCTTTGTTTTGCTATGCTTCTCCCCTGTTCGTCGATTTTTGTGATTATCTGAAGCGAAGGAACAGCGTGCTACTGGGAATTTCTGTTTCCTGCTGGGGAAAGCGGCGGCCGAAATAGTTGTCATGCCTTAAACAGCAAAACACCAATTTACGAGCGGTCACTTGTTGCTAGAAGACCAACCTCGTTCAGGATGACTGTTGACCTCCCGAACGAATAAAAACATCACTAAAATTCATGAACTGATCTTGGAGGATCGTCGCCAAACATTTGACGAACACGTTGATATGACTGGTGTGTCCTGGAGCTCCTGTCAACGAATTTTGAGCGAGAAAATACGAATGAAAAGAGTTGCAGTAAAATTTGTGCCTCGCTTGCTCACGAAAGATAAAAAATGATCAGAAATGAATGTGTGTCGTGAACACTGAAAGAAAGAACAGTTGGAAATTGATCTGAACCTTTTTTTGAAGGTCATCACTGGTGGCGAAAGCTAGTGCTACGGTTACGACTCGGAAACGAAGCAGCAATCAACACAATGGAAGCGTTCAATGTCACCCGCCCCCCCCCCCCCCCCCCAAATCGCGTCAAATGAAGTCCAGTGTCAACGTTTGTTTAATCAATACGATTTGCTTCATCAATACGAAAAGAATTGTCCACACACACAATTTGTTCCCCTTGATCAAACTGTTAACCAGACATTTTACTTGGAAGTTCTGAAGCGTTTGTAAGACGCGGTGAGACGAAAATGCCGCGACCTGTGGCAAAGTGGAGAGTGGTGGTTTCATCACGATAATGCTCCTGCGCACTTACCTTGAGTGTGAGACAGTTTTTGACCAAATATCACATGACCCACTTACCCACCCCCTCTGCGACGTTTTCCCCCCTCCAAAATGAAAAGTCATTGAAGGAAAACGTTTTGCAGATGTAGAAGAGGCGAAGAAAAGAGAAAAAAACGCCGCTGGTGTTTAAAGGCATCATCTCACAGGAGTTTCAGGACTGCTTCGAACTGTGGAAAATGCGTCTGGACATGTGCATTACTTCAAATGGAGAATACTTTGAAGGCGATAAAAGTGTAAACATGTAAAACGTAAGTGAATAAAATAATATTGCAAAATTCCGTTTTCTTATGGGTACCCCCTCGTACATCTAATAAGCTGACCAACCTACTTGTGTTATTCTAAACTGCAGGAGACGGGTGTTATAGCACTTTGAACACACCCTACTAAACACTATTAGTCACAGTTGACTCGTTTGCAGAATGCATTCGGAACGTGAAGACAATTTAGAAGCTCGCTATGCAATATATTTTTCTGTTAAACTGGGCAAAAACGCTACAGAAATTTATGAAATGTTCCAGACTGCTTCTGACCCAACTCATATATATATATAATAATATAAATAATATATATACATATATGCATATATACATACGTATATGTACATACTTACATATATACGTATATATATATATATATATATATATATATATATATATATATATATATATATATATATATATATATATATATATATATATATATATATATATATATATATATATATATGTAGGCACAGGACGTCATGAAACGTGTACAAAGAAAATAATACGAAGTACGAGTACATGGAAAATGAGGTATTTTTTCGAACAACGAAAGACACAAATGGAAAACAAGACATACAACATAAAGAACAACCCTTTATCAGTTGTTGGTTGTTTTTCCTACTCTCGTAATGCTCGAAATACGAGAGTATAAAAACAGCAAATAACTGATGAAGGGTTCTTCTTTATGTTGTATGTCTTGTTTGCCATTTGAGTCTTTCGTTGTTCGAAAATATAGTTCATATTCCATGTACTCGTTCTGTGTCCACATATGCATATATATATATATATATATATATATATATATATATATATATATATATATATATATATATATATATGTATATATATATGTATATATACATATGGATGTATGTACATATATGTATGTATATATGCACGCACACACACACACATATATATATATATGATTGAAGGCCACACATCCTCTTCCAAGTATATATATAGATAAATAGATTCAGATGAATATGGTACTTAAGTTTAGGCACCAGAATTAAGTATGGTATTATCTATAAGATGATTAAAGTCAAAGTAAGCAACAAAAATATCCAAAGTTAATGCAGTACGATCGTTTCATGCGATTCCATTTAATTGAGCAATTTTTTTAACATTGCTTAATTAAATGAAGCTGCATGAAACGATCGTACTGCATTAACTTTGGATATCCTTGTTGCTTATTTAGACTTTAATCACTTTGTATATATATATATATATATATATATATATATATATAATCAAATCGATAGTCCAAAGTTCAGTACAAATTGTGAGGATTAGCTCATTAAAATTAATACTTACAATTTTAAATGCCAGTAACTGAGAATGTAACGTCTTCATCAACCATCAAACGTTGAGAGAGAGAATCGAATGCCTTTCTCGTTTATTTCTTGCATTTTCTCGCGGAGTAGCCATATTATTTTGAGCTCAACAACTGCCGGATCGTGCAAAATATGGTATACAAATCCGTCTCATTCTTGCTCTCTCTCTGAACATGAAATTCGAAGTAGCTAACGTATAACTCCTGTGTTCATTAATCGATATTTATCTGTCACTGGATTGGGTACTATATAGTTGAACCCAAATGACAAGTGAACTGTACATTACATTGCAGTACACGCACACATACACGCACGCACACACTCATACTCACGCACACACACTGTCTCTTCGTCTCTTACGCGCGCGCACACACACACACACACACACGCACTGAGGGAAGGGTAAAGTGTGTCATGATCTGGTAGTTTGTGACAGAAGTAACAATCTCAACGTTGTTTCTTATATAAAAAAAATCATGCAAATCTTTCGCATTGTGATTGTTTAGTACATGTACATATATTGGATATATTTATGTATACGTACATAAGTATATATCTATGTATATGTGTATATATTATACATTAAGAAATATACAGGGGTGGCTATGTGGTAGGAAGCTTGCTTCCCAACCACATGGTTCAGGGTTCAGTCCCACTGCGTGGCACTTTGAGCAAATATCTTCTACCTTAACCCCGGGTCGACCAAAGCCTTGTCTATGGATTTGGTAGACGGAAACTGAAAGAAGCTCATCATATATATGTATGCATTTGTGTGTCTGTGTTTGTCCCCCCCACCCCAACAATCGCTTGACGACCGATGGTGGTGTGTTTATGTCCTCGTAACTCAGCGATAAAATAAGTACTAGGCTTAGAAAGAATAAGTCCTTAGGTCGATTTGTTCGACTAAAGGTGGTGGCTACAGCATGGCCGCAGTCAAATTACTGAAACAAATAAAAGAGTATATATATATATATATTATGATTGACCGTTGACTGGACACTATTCAATTTTTTTCTCCGTGTTTTTCTCCTTGTCTCCGTATTCTTTCTGTTGAAGAGCGTAGCTCGAAACGTCAAAGACTTTCCGTATTCCCGAGCTTCATACTAATACATCCTTTTGTTATTTACACCACCTGTCCTCGTCTGTTGTTGTTTTTTCGTATATTCTCCCATTGCATACAGGTAGTTGTGTGTGTGTATAAAACTTATCGTGTGTGTGTTATTGTGTCTATAAACCTATGTGTGTTTACGTGTGTACAGCTGAACATTCACTTACATTCTTAACAGATATAGACTGCATTCTTCTTCT